>NW_015094506.1:46789608-46864905 GCF_001431845.1 Calidris pugnax
TGTTGCCTTTTTTTTTTTTCTCTCAGGACAAAGAAGCAGTTGTTCCTCATCTCCTATCCTCATCTAAAATGGAAATGGTGAATCTGGTTTGGACAAATTCACAGGCATATACCACCCTTCAAAAACAGCCTCTTGATACTCATTGTTTTCACTGCACCAACTTGTCATTTAGGTTGTGCCAATACATGTGCTAGAACGTCCTGCCTCCACACCAGCCCCTCAGGATTCCTCAGTTTCCTTTGGAGATTGCAGTGTACAGGGCACAGCGTTTCACCCATCCGTCTGGTCCTCAACACATCTCATTAAAATCTGGTGCTCTGCTTACACTGGGTCTAGCACAAGAGACCAGCAAGTCTCAGGGTAGTTGAACACTGTGAACTCATCTCATGGCCTAGCCTGCTCTGAGAAAGTGTAACCTACTTTGGAAAAGGTAAGAGTATTACTTTGGTGGTGGTGTTTTAATAAGGAAGAGATTGGAATCTGGGGACTCAAAATAAACATGGTTGCTTCCCTAGAAGCAAACCTTTTGAGAAGCTATGTTCTGCAAAAAATAACACTTGTGAGGATACAGCTACACATTACGTGTCTGCCAATCCACTGTACAGGCTTATACTGAAAGCCATGTAGCTAATGAGTTACCTCTACTGACACTTGGCTTCCAAACCATGATCTCAAAACTACAGCACAGTCACTTGTACTCAGTCAAAATGTTATGATGCTGTATCGTGTCCTTGACAGCTTTAACCTCACAATGATACACTACAGCGGCTCTGCTACGAGTGGCTCCTATTTTTAAAGCACTTCGAGTACACAGTAAAACAAAATTCTGAACAAACGAATAAAAAAGCAAACAGCATACTTAGCAGGAATCTGTAAGTTCAAAATAGTACAAAATGAGATTAATATCATGAGACAAACTGGCAATGTGTAAATGACAAATGCAGCTGTGTGTGTCCAAACCACGACTGTCCCTGCCTCGAGCAGGTCTTCAGTATCTGCAGTGAGTTACATGCAGTTGCGTGTGTCCAAACCACGACTGTCCCTGCCTCGCACTGCACCTTGTTGGCAGTCTGCAACCAGCCCGTTTGCCACACAGCAAGTTCTGCTCAGATAGAACCCCAAATATTTACTTAAAACAACTGGGCTGATGACATAAGCATTTCACAACAGCAAGCTCCAAACATTCGAAGGAAAACAGATCACTGTGTATATGTTATGGGAATATCATATTTTGATCCATGTACAAGAACTCTCCCACATAACACTGGGAAAATGTCCAGCAGATGAGCAGAGCGTCATCCATAGTGTGGCACTGTGAGAAGTACACAACGCCGATACAGAGAGAATAGCTCAGGACAGCTTTTTTGAGAACTGCTGCTGATACACTCAAAACTATTCACCAGGTGAACACAAAGAATAAGCAATCTGCAGTCACCTATCAAAATAAGCTGCATTCCGATGTGCTGTTCTACATTGGAATTTTTTTGTTCTATTTTAATACAATTTTCAAAAACATCTAAAGACTTTTTGTTTGTTAAAAAATTCATACCAGAAGATATTTTTAACTTTACTACGCTATTCAGTGAAGCATATAAAATATGGAAATATAAAGCCTCCACAAAATATTCCTGTACTTTAAAAATAATACATCACATTAAGACTCCTCATAAACTTTTGCTAATTAGCCCTTGAAACATAGACCAACAGGAGCTTCAGATAAGAGTGAGAAAACAAAGGCAGAACAAAGCAGATGATTCTCGAATTACTCCATGTCTGAATTACTATCAGGCAACAACGCATGCTTTCTGAAAAAAATGAAAATAGAACTTGTTGGCAGAAACAAAGTGTTTTACACTTTGACCCTCTTTCATGTAACAAAGGATGCAACTGATTTACTGTAATTTAGGGGTCTAAAAGTTAAATCTATTACTCTGAGCCAGTCACTGTAGGTTCTCTTCATTGTTGTCAAAGAGAAACAAGCACCTCCAAAAGATAATACGTTTCATCCTAAAATAGCTGCTAAAGTAGGCCAGATTATTTATCTTTCAGCTATGCCTATTTATTCCATTTACTGGAAAGGAAGCCTGTGTGACTAGCATGAAATTAGACAACTCACTTTGAGAGGACTGAAGTTACATGAAATTAAACCTGTTCAAATGATCTGTCTTTCATTTTAGGATTGGCACGGTAATACATGCATTAAATACTGTATTTCTTTTTATATCTGTAAGGAATTTTAGACAGTAGTTAAACATTAATGTGATACCTCATTGTACTCTATACAGCAATGCACAGAATCCTTACTTGGGTTAAATATATAGATCAATCTAATATTGAGCCTGCACACAAGGTCTATTAAAAGAACTTTTAATTGGCTCAAAGTCCATTATTTTCAGTTAAACATCCATTCGCCATTATGCTGGTTACTCACCTAGCTTAAGTTTTTCCTCATCTCTCAGCAAGGAAGATTTTGAAGTCTCCCCACTAAAAGCTTTAAGAGTGCTCTACAGCCTTTATTTCTCAAGGACCCTTAGGAAGAGAGATCAAACTCCATGTAAAGAAAAATCTACGGTGCACTAATTGAGCCTGGGCTACCAGGTGAACGTGGTCTTCATAGTATGGCTCTGCAAAAGTGGTCATCAAGCCCAAATGCATTGACAGATGTCAGGGACCATAGTTTTCTGTGCTATGTCAAACATTTTACTAGATTTTTTTTAAGCTAACATTTCTATATTGATTTTCTGCAAAACCCAAACTCTCTTCATTATTTTTCTCCATTTATCTTTTCCTTATTTCTTTAATTTCTCTCTATATTTTTTTCTTCTTTTTCTCTTGCATTTAATTGTATTTTTTTCCGGAATTATTTTGAGACTTTCTGCTTGTGCTCTTTGCCTAGTCTGAGAGCTGGAGCACCTCTCCTGTGAAGAGAGGCTGAGAGAGTTGGGATTATTCAGCCTGGAGAAGGGAAGGCTCTGGGGAGACCTTAGAGCAGCCTTTCAGTAGCTGAAGGGGGCCTACCGGCGAGATGGGGAGGCACTTTTTATCAGGATGGGGGTGTTCAAGGCCAGGCTGAATGGAGCTTTGAGCAACCTAGTCTAGTGGTAGATGTCCTTGTCAGTGGCTGGGGGGTTGGAACTAGATGATCTTTAGGTTCCCTTCCAACTCTAACCATTTTATGATTCCTACAGTTCTTAACACAGCGTATAACCTATTCACCACCCAAGTCAACAGCACCAGGCAGGAACCAGCCATATGTTAAAAAGCCACAGATCTTCAGGTCCTGGAGGTTACCTACAATGCCCTCCCCAGCACTCTGCTTCTCTCCTCTTTTTGCAATTAAACTCATATTTTATATAAATAGATTAACTGTCCTGTATCTGGGAGTTTTCCACACCATAACTGTATTTAGTGACTACTTAAACTGTATTTCAATAGTCTATTCAGGCACCCATCATCTTCAGTACAAGCCAATGGCAGGGTGTAATTTCTGAAGATTTATTCCGGTGATATTTTCTGCAGCAGCCAGCAGTGATGCAGGAGCAGAGAAATGGGACTGGGAAGCATTTATAAGGCTTGGCAGTTTCCAAAGGACAACCGAATACACATCTAAAGCCCATTCCAACCCTCTGAGCTTGGCCAGTCATACAGGATTTTAATCTCTCTCCATTTCCACCCACGATTAAGTTTTCTATGGGCAGAATAATTTTTACAATGAATGGATGTATTTAACTGATTTTCATCTGATGTTCCTGTCTTCCAGCCTCGCAGGGTCTCCTGCCTCTCATGTAAAAAATGTAAACCCACTCGGACTGCAAGAAAACGGCACAGGCAGTGGGATTTCAGTTGTTACAACTCTACTATGCACTCTGGGTATTTGTGGAGGCAAAACACTTTCTGATGCTCAAAATTATTTTCATTTATGGCCGTATAAAGAAAATTGCCTTGGGCAAGAAGTGATTTCATTCAACATGGCTTTGAAAAGGGCAAAACCCCTCAGTTTACTAAGTTTTTCTGCAGGAGAAAACAAGTTGCTTTTTTAAGATTCTGTTGTGCAACCTTTCAAGAGGAGATGATGTTTATCGAATTGGTATTAATCATTTAAGGCTAATTGTGCCTTTAAAACGTATAGCACAGGGCTAGATTGACATCTAAATGAAAACATAGATCACTGGTCTTGCAGCAAGACAGTTCCTCTGGTGAATGGGTTAAACTGTCGCTGTCAGTTTGAATACAATTAGTACAACTGATATGCAAAGAATTGCTCTGTCAGGAAATGTCACTGTCACTGAGCACTGTTCCCAGGCTGCCTTCAATTTTCTGTCTGGCTCAGGAAATTTTAATAACAGGTCAGAATTCAAATGCAAAAATTTAACCAAAGTGCATAGCTCCTCCCCACCTTCTATTTCAATTTTCATTTTCTGCTTTGTGCTTCACATAATTTTTTTGGTATCCAGGAAACTATTCTTAACTGCCCATTTTCTGGTTTCCTTAACTCTTCCTCTTCTGTTCTCGTTAAGTGAAACTAACAGTTTTTGTTGACGTTTCTTATACAACTTGGCCTTTTAATTATTTATTAAAATAACCCACTAAAAAAACCCCATAGACACCAGAAGACAATTACAGAGGCAGAAATAATTAGAGTTTGTAGAGCACCACTGAATATCTATTCACTCTAACACCACCCACACCCTGCGATCATGTCTTTTCCCACCCTTTCTTTACTGCAGTTCCCTGAAGGTTGCCTCTGCTGCTAATTTTTTTCTTTCCCCCCCCTACATTTTCCTGCTCGGTGCATGATGTTTTTTAGGATTTTGTACCTCCATGCTAACTCCTCCAGATCCTCCTTTCTATTTCAAAGGGAACTTTCACCTTTTCAATGCCCTCCTGATATTTTCCCAGCAGGTCCCAGGTTCCTGCTGGCCCTGTGCATGATGCTCTGTGCAAAACCCAGGAGTGACTTTGCACACTTACAAGGAATATGCAACCAAGGAAATGCCTCAGATTAGCTCTGCAAGTCTGGTGCTCGGGGAATAATGCTCTGGGGAGCAAAAGTGCTCTCAAGCAACTAGGGTGGGGATGGGTCAAAGGAAATGTGGGAAGTGCTTCTTCCTAGAGTCAGGCTTTTTTTATGAGCCAAGGAAGAAGGCAGGGAGAAATGATGGTATGATGGTAGGCAAGTAACTGCTGGGATAAGGAAATAGGTGATCAATATGGCCTCTCAGCTTGACCTGTCTGGGTCAAGTCTGCTGGCTAGAATGCCATTGAATGAGTGGCAGTGGCAGATGACAAGCCATGAGCTTCTCTCTCCTTTTCTCTGCTAAAAAGCATCTTTTTTGTTTATACATGGTAATGTCCCTCATCACCCAGATCCCCCAGGAGGCTCAGAAAGGGGCTGACTTGCAGCGTTTGGCACCCAGCTGTCCTTGCAGATGGGAAGAGCGATGGTCACCTTCCCTGTCAGCCCCACGTTTGCTGACCTACCTGGGCTGAGAGTGCACCTGAGCTCCCTGTCAGGCAGGGTGCTGACCCCCGGCAGCCTTACCTCCCCTCCTGCCTTGATGCTGCCCAGTATAACCACTGAGAAACCTGAACTGGTCACATCTCCTCCCTCTTCCCACCACTGCAAGCAAAGCTATTTCTTCCTCTGTGACTCAAGCACATGTTTAGCAATGTCTTTAAAACCATGCTGTCGTCAGTTTGTTGCTAAATTACAGACTCTGACTCTTCAGCCAGAATCCTGCTTCAGGTATGGGCTAAACTCCCTCTCTTTGGGGAATAACGTCACAGCGCGATGACTAACCCCACTTTACCTCGCCTGCTGGTATGCTGAGGCAAGTCTGCGTGCAAGCACTTTTAGCTGAAGATAAATTACCTTTCTTACATTCAACTTAACTCATTCTTGTAATAATCAATGGAATTTTTTAACACTGACTTCTACCAAAAAGAATTTCAGCACATGCCCCTGCATACAACAGTCCTGAGGACCATCCCTTTTCTCTCTCCATTCGTCAAAACTCTTCTCTCGTCATTCTCATGTGCTTAAATCTCTCCAATCTTTCTTTACTCGGGAAGTTTAAAATTCACTTGATGTTCCCTGTGACAATTATCTGCTTTTTGTTTGAGAGCCCCTTATGTCCAGTAAACCAATGAGCTGAGGGAGTGGTTATTGTAGTGTAATTGCCATCTAATTAAAAAAAATATGCTGCAAAGCACAATCTAAAATTTCAACTTTAATTCACTAAAATATGTACTCCATATCTTTTGGCTGAGAAGATAAGGCTAAACATGCGAACACAATGTCCTCCTAAATATATTGGCTTCTTGAAACAAGATGACTCAGAGGCAAGCAAACTGTCCTAAGCATTTCAGTGAAAACTTAGCTCAAAACTGATAGTTTTACTTCCACTGTTGCTAACTATAGCACTTATTTCATTCCAGCAGAACGATACAACTGCTCCCTCGTAAGTGGATGTAATGGCAGACAATGGGGCATGACCTAGGAAAACTAGCTGCCATCAAAACTCTCACAAGCTGGGGAATGAGATAATCCTTCTCCCCAGAATAAAGAAAATTGTTTCCCCTTTCTCAAAATGGCATAGAAAATTCATCCTTCCCTCAATATTAAATGATTCAGTAACCTCTAGATGTGTGAAATACACATCTTTCATGCCAGAAGTCCCAGCTGTCCACTAATAACTTGCCAATATCTCTTTTTTTAATACGCTGACATACTCATATGGAAAGTGCTAAAAAGTACAGTATAATATAATATATACATCATATATATAATTATGTGCTGTATGCTGATTTTAATGAAACAATTAAGTGTTCACCTCTACTTATTTTCTTTCTTTCTATGACCTTTTTTCCTACATTTCACCAGATCAGTGTAATTTGAGCTAACTCAGATAACTGGCTATGCTAAATACATATAAACCAGTCATTCCTATTTAATATTTAATCCAAATATTTTTATTCACAAACCATTGTGAAATTTGGCTACAAGAAGAGGGTGAAATTTTCAAACTCAGTTTTATGGTTCGGATAAAGGACTCCAAAGTAGCTGAGGAAAAAGCACCACAATTTTTTTCTTTAAAGTATGTTTTTTTCCTCAGTTTTGAGTATAGCGTTTGATAAGAAAAACTTCTAGTTCTACCCTATTCATCATTCAGCAAGTGGCAGGTAAGTAAATTAAGAGTAAAGTCATATACATAAACTGATTAACTCAATAAAATTATAGGCTTTCATGCCTTTTCAGCATGTGAGTCCTTGGGTAAGTAAAAAGTGTTAATTCCATGAATTAGTTTTGAAACAACTATTCTTACAATTATTAAAAATTAGATAGTAAAAGGTAAGTGGGTTTACGGAAGTCGTATCTCCAGTTTTCAAATAACTTCGCTAATTAACATAATTAATTCTGCATGTTCTGAATGTTGTCTTATTTTTGTATAATCCATTTTTATATAGTAAGGTGCCCAGAGGCTTTTGCTAGTGGATTGCTGTGAATCAAACCATCTCATTAACAATGTTCTTATTTTCAGGACAATCACCCAAGATCATAAACAAACATTTTTCTTTTTTTCTTTTTTTTTTTTAAAGAGAAGAATATAATTACTCCAAAAGTGAATTCTCAATCTTTTTGATAGACTTAGATTTTGTAAAGTAATTTTCTTGTAGATAACTCAAAACCTTCAGATAAATTTTTTTAAGTGCAACAACCACTCCAGCTTAGGACAAAGAAAATTTTGCTTTAAATCACATATATGCAGCTTCCCATGGGAGTGGAATACAGATGAGCTGCAAATGAAACACTCTCATCACCACACTGCTCAAAGCAATTTTCCAGTATGCCCCCTCCCCTCAGGACATATTTTACTCCACCTTTACTATGTTTATAACATGATTTACATGTTAATGAGAAGTGACAGGGACTAAGTAATTAGGAAGCAAGACTGTAGCTTGTCATGCATTTTAAATACTGTACACTGCAATTCTGGAATAAATATTCAGCCTCTTTCCTCATTTTCTTCTTAATTAGAAAACACAATCGATTTAGCTTTAATAACTCCAACATACCTTCCATAGGTAACTAGAAAAAAATAATTTCTAATAGAAAAGGAATGCATTGTTACAATAAGCAGGTTTGATCAGCCCCAGTTCTCTCATATTTGGTCATTTTTATTATATTCTGTTTATTAAGCTTCGACTATACGGCGAGAGCAACATAAAACCTAGACAGGGAACTGTCCTTTTACTGAGGCCGTGACCGTGACTCTGCAAAGCAACAGTAGTTTGCACCAGATGGATTTGCTGCAGCACGTGCAGCTGTGTGTCTTGGATAATTTTGTGGGAAAGGACTTTATGTTATGACTATGGAGAACGACTCTACCATGGGGTTATCGAGGCCCCGTGATAAGGTCTGAAGGCATCTGCATTTGGTCAGAATGGCATTCTGATGACGTTTAGGAAGGAAAGTGAAGAAATGCAGGACCATCAACAACCCCTGTGCACAAAATGCAGGTAGTGGGAACTGCCAGTTCCATGGTATAGATGTAAGTGGTGCCAAGCAGCCGCAATCTCTTTCCCTTCCTCCATCTCCTTCTACACTCCTCTGAATACAGTGAGTTTGCTCCTTCCAAATTTTTCTCACATGTTTTTCTTTGCAAGATCAAGTCCTTGGTAAATAATGCTTACCATTTCAATACTAATTGTCTATGGCGCTGAGTGAATTAAGTTTCAGAATACACTTCTGAAGTATGAACACATCACCATTCTGATTATTCCGGTCAGGAAAAAACTCAGAGCAAAAACTTAACTTACTTCAAAGTATTCTAGTTGAAATAAACAAATATTCATTCTCCTTGCAGAACTTCACTGTTCTTTGTGCCAAATGTGTAACAAAGTTTAAAGACCTCTGAAGCTCTATCTGTTGGGTTTACATTACCATTCTATGCATTTTGCTATCAAATATTAAATGTTTGCATTATGTCATAGCTATGTGGTGCTTTTTTAGTAAGATATGCTGAAGTAAAGAGGATGATATTTACTAAGCCTAATTTCCATCCTGGCAACAATTGTAATGGGAGCACAAATAAGGGAGATTTCTTGATAAAGAAGTGACCAAAATAGAGCCAATAACTATTAGTTTTGTGGTGATATCTATAGTACCACTTCTCTGAAGAAGAAATACTTTCTATCAGTCTCTTTTACAGTCCATGACTGCCTGGTAAACCCTGTTCCTCCCCAAGGACTTTTAGATTTTCAGATGCTTACATAGTACTAAGAAATCTAAGCATTCTCTAGGGGAACATTACGCTATAATTGCTATACATGCGAGGTCTTTACAACCATTACCATGAAAAGGATCTTGTTGATACAGGATTTGAGAACTAATCATGCATATACTATAAAGATTGAAGTGTAAGTAGATTTTACCCAAGTCAACGTGCTAAGAGACTACAATGATATATGCAAAATAATAATAAAAAAAAACTGGTCTAAAAAGTTTACTTGACTATCTCTCCAAAGAAATATGTTCACATCTTTTCTTTCAGTAAGACAACTTATACTCTAGTCATTCATAATATATATTTGCATGTCCAATCATAAAAATATTTAAAGATGAATGTTATTGTCAATCTGAGAGCTACCTAAAGGTAAACATAACATGGCAGAGATTAATTGGGTTTTTGTTAGCTATTTCATGGGAATGCAATCTAAATATCTCAGCTTGCAATACTTGTCTCACTCGCTTATAAAATATGCAAAATAATTAATTAAAAAGGGACAGCCAAGCTCTTTCCAGTTCCATATTACATATACTAAGTATATATGGAAATAAAAAGCCAGAACCTAACAGGGAAAGGTAACTGGCGAGTACAGAATTTTCTTGTAATTCCCTCGAACTCAGGCAGATAAGCATAAATTGCAATCTGTCTACCCATTGAATAAGGGAAGATAAAAGATGAATTATTCCTTTGAACTCATCTTTGACAGGTGAAGTGCTGGCAGTATTGTGATACAGTCTTTCTCGTCTTATTAAAAAAAAATATTGATGAGCCAACTTGACCATCTTTTTAGGTATTGTATTGCTACTACTGTATCTGAAGGAGTGTAAACTTCTGATGGGAAAATCCCTCTCATAATAATCTGTTTAGTAAATTAGCTTTTTATGAATGAAGAAAGAACAGTTGGAAATGCAGAGCTTGTAACGGGGCAAAATAAGATAGTTCTGGAAGCTGAAGCAAGTATACTCAACAAAGAAATGTGGATTTACTCAGCATCGGTGAAGGAGCATTTCTATAAATTAACCCAAGGCCTATGTCTCATAATTCACTTGACAGTTTATCAGCCCTGAAAATGAATTCAGGCAATTTAGATGAAGGATGGAGGCAGTGGCTTCAAAGCACTACAAGGCAGCTCAGAAATATTCCTTGAGCTTAAAGTTTTCATGTTCTAAAGGTTAATGGTCCCCAATCATGCCTTTCACTGGCTTTTATTAGTGTAAAAACCAGGCTGCAAGATACTCTGGGTGCAGCATGAGAGAGGTAAATAGCATGAAAGATAGTTGTTTTCAAATCAAATTATCTTTTTATTTTTGGCTAAGGGAGGACGGGTGTATGAGTCTTCAAAACCACCCTGAGGAAGAACCAGGACTTTCAGATAAATGACGCACTGTAGATGAGATTTACTACTGTCTGTGAGGTCCTGTCAGAATCTAAACAAGACTATATTTGGAACAAGACTTTTCAAACACGCATTAGAAATGAATGTGTCTTCTAACAACTCCTTAAAACTAACAAAAACTGGCATATGATCATCTAAAATTAGTTTAAAGTATTCTCAGATATTATGTTTAGGCCTGATCCTCTCTGCAGACACTGGCCATTTTGGAGAGACAGGGACAGAGACAGAGACAACAACCATATCTTTTGCAAATTGAGCAGCTCCATGTGCAGAGGTGTCTTTTGTTGGCAATGTAATTTTTCATATCCAGAAAAACTCAAAAAGGATTCTTTAATTCATATCCTCCCAGAGCTGAAGGGGCAGATCTCACTTTTGTGAGATAATATTCTTTCAGCAAAGGACAGGATTTGTAAATGTAAGCAAAGCTGACAGAACATTTCTGTTATCATTTTTTCTTTAGTTTCCATCAGGTTATGAGAAAGAGTGTCTCAAACAGGAAACGCAGACTGAATTGCCTGATAAACATGAGTATGAAAGTAAGCAACTTGACTTTGGTTGATACATTAAATTCTTAAATATTTATTGTAATAACCTGGATTTTCCTCTTCTATTTTTATTTTTGTTTCTGGCTATCATGAAGTGGTGGTCTTTTTGCATAAGTTTCTACTCTACAGCAAAATTCTGTTTAGAATTTCATGTGGTTAGGGTAGTTTTTATTCCTGCTCCAAAAGGCTTTATAGTATTGCTATGCCCTATTAAACTGCCTTACACCATGCTGAGAGGGTGCATGGAATGATTTCTGAATGTGCTGTGGGTTAAAAGATGTAATATTGTAACCATATTGCATTGTGAGTGTCACCACATGGTTCTGTCATACAAGTCATAAGAGTTACTACACTTAATCTGATTACTTATTCTTCCTAGCCCAGTAATTCTGTCATATTTTGAGGAAAAGTTCCCTGTTTTCATTGCTGTGCAGAAAGCTGTACTGGAGGGAGCTGTTGCAGGAATCAAGAATGCTCAGTTGTTGCCTTGGTCTTCCAGCTCCAGTGAGTTCATTAGGAAAAAACTCAGTGTGAGAGTCAGGTTGGACTGAGACCCCAGAACGGGATCCTGTTCTGGACTTGCAAGAACCTGTATTGAAGGACTGGTGGGGCAAGAGCAAACCTAAAGAAATATCAACACATCAGAATTATGCCTAGATTCACCACTGCTCCTTTTTACTGCAGTAACATGTTTTACAGGATCCTAGATATCTTTTGCCTTTCTTCAGAAAGGCAGTAGTAGTACTGCCAATATCATTATAAGTTCTTAACTTTCAGTTCAGCTTCACATGTTACCTATTGTATAAAACACAAAGAATGCCAAGGAAATGGAAGAGTTTGGCAGAATTTCCATCTATTTTAGTTGGATAGCTGAAAAACTTTATGTACCTTAACCTTTTTAAAATGTGACTAGACTTAGCATTGCTGTAATGGGGGAAAGTGTTGAACTCATTGATTTTAATTAGGGTATCTATTTTAAACCAACACTCCTAGAAGCTTCCTGATAACAAAACAGACCAACAAAATAAACATTGTGGAGTAGCATTTACAATTATACACTCATCTTCCTTATAAAGTTAAACTCCTGGCGTAGGTCCTTGATTGTACACAGCTAATCAGAGAGAAGGGTTGAACGCTTCTTCAGCTAAGTAATAGGCCTGCTGCTTCTAAATTTTTAATCCAGTTAAATTGTCATCATCCTCTTGATAATCTCCGTAATGTCTTGTGATAAGAATTTTGACTATATTTTTCAGACTTTGTACCCTAAATAAATACTCGTAATTTCACAGCAGACAACAGAGACTATTGCTTGAGGATGTTTTTCTTCCTGTTGTAAAAGCATGTTATGTAAATGATTAGAGAGCATTACAATGGTTCTATTTTCTTTACAAATGAGAAGGAACATATTGAAGTAACACAAAACTGATGAAATGATTCACTTACTCTCCTAAAACAGGATAAACAAAATTCAAAGAGATTAATACATATGATATGTCATAAGTGACGAGAAAGCTGCAATTTCTCTAACTTTATTAGAAATAAAAAACCCATGCAATACTTTTCCAAGACTAAAATAGTCCTTATCTTTTCACTTCTTCACAGAAACTGCTACTAGTTATTTAGTCATAGATTTTTGTATGGCCCAAGGGAACTATTGTGATCAGCCAGTCTGACCTCCTCTATAATCTTTGCAACAAATTTTCCATCCTAGGAAATGTGTGCACAAAATTGCACAGAACAGAATATAACTCTTTTTTTTTTTTTTTTTTTTTTGTGCAGAATTGCACAGAACAGAATATAACTCTTCTTTTTTTTTTTTTTCCCAAGTTTCTTTCATACCCAAGGTATTTCAAAGCACTTTACATAGTAATAAATCAAAAGCTGATCAAGCAAGCAGTTTGCAGAAAAAAATCCACCACTGCTCCAACAGACTGCCAACCTTTAGTACTCCATTGGAAGTGATTACAAACCTCAGATATAGAGATGATTCAGAACTTGAAAAAGGAGAGGTGAACTTCTTAACCAATTGTAAAATTTAGCATTCATTTACCCTCTGACACATTTTAAAGCCTTGCAGAAAAAAAATGTTCAATACATATTTTTTCCTCATTTGGCTTTTTAGAATAATCCATACTTTTTACAGAACACTATAAACACTATTACTTTAGTGATTGAAAGAGAAGGAATTTAATTATTTTAATACAGCAAAGAATGTAAGGAAAATTTTTGAAATTTACTTCAAATCAGCTAGAAGAAAATAATATTGTGTTTAATCCAGAGAGAGTGAAAACGGCATAGCACTGCATTATCACAAAAGAATATGCAGCATTATTTCAGAGGCGTTCTGAAATGTTTAGATATGTAATTCTGTGAGTACTTGGCATATTCAAATCAACCAATGCATTGCATATTTCACAAAGAGCTTTAACATTTGTATACTGCAAAAAAAAATAATGCAATGGTTTCTTTACTATTTTTTATTTTGTTACTTCTTAAGCTTTTAAAAGAAGGATGTTTTCCTATATAAAACACTAGATATGAATTCTGAGATATATATTTTATGTCAAAATATCTTTCAAACTCTTCACTTGTCTTAATTCAGAAGCATCCTAGATGCTAACCTCTAAAACAGAAGCAGCCTTAAGCACTTCCAATTGGCTTATAGACCCTGTTACTGTGTTTGATTTGGCCCCCATGATCCAGGAGTGTAAATGGGACCTCAGGCCAGCATACGGCTTTTACATCAGCTCACTTTGAGGCATCAGCACTCAGAAGCTCTAGCTAGTCCTGAAAGTCACCCTGTTCTGAGTCCCGTGGAGACCACATGAGTGCACCCACCTCCGTGCACACTTGGAGATGTCTGAATCAAATGCAAGGCTCAGTATTTATCTACAGGGCAAACCATGATTTTCCTTTCTTTAGCAAAAGTGCAAAAATGTACGGTTGTTAGCAAAACCACCCAGACATACACAGAATAACCTGAAAGCACAGCTGATACACAGGAGAAAGCATCTAGAAAATCCTTTATTATTTCTACCACTGATGTAGGCACAGCTACTGATTAATAAAAGCTTCAGGCTGTAAGAAAATGCATGCTTTTCACAGGACTATATGACAGATTAATGTGACCTTTTCAATAGCATGGCCCATACAGGATTTCATACAGTAAATCCTGTATCAATTGTATGTCTCCTTGACCTAGAGAATATTCCTCAGGAAAACATGAAGGGAACAACTTGCTTTGAGATTAAGAAACCTGAAGACTGGTGTCTACACTTAAGCCAGGTATTTTAAGTACCATTACATTCAACAGAAATTGATTCAACACAGTAAAAGACCCTAGAAACAGCCTGAGCAATCAAGGGAACAATTCACTGCCCTTCTTCAGAGTGAGCTGGAGAGCTATCTGCTCTCCTTACCTTTCCTTTGGATCTGTCTACATTCAGTCCCAAGCTCTAGCTTTTGCTATGTCTTTGTCTTTTAAACTTTCTGCTCTCAGAAACTACTCTTTCCATAAGTGTTTCTTCCTTAAGTACTTACTTGTGTGATCAAGTAAGCTCTTTATTTCCCATGTTATACTAAATTTATTCAGATTATTTTGATTTTGTGGCAGGTTTTCTAGAATTTGGACCAGTCTTACTGTTATTTTCTGAATACTTTCCAAATATGCAGGTTTTACTGAACAGAATATATCTTCTACTTCTGTCATGAAACTTCTTTTCTCTTTGACTACTGAAAACTCAAAACGATGCTTTCCAAGTAACTCCAACTGACAACTATCATAGGCTTTAAAAAAACATGCAGTGGCATAAAGAAGCACAGTTAAGTCTTCTATTTTGTTTCAGTAGCTTATAAACCTCATTAAACTGATTTTCCTTTTCATATTAAAGGCATAGACTGAGACAGTAAAGTACATATAATATGGTTAACTTTATGTATACAGTTAATTTCAATGACTTTTAAAAAGGGCCGCTCTGCCCTAACCTCGGCAGGTACACAACCTAAAATTTCAATTAGCCCTTTCCATAAAAGACAGGAATGTTAAATTCCCCAAATAACCACCAGTCAATTACAAACAGGATGGACTATTGCTCAGAGTGAACTAGTTCAGACGGGCAATTGGTCTGCTGGCAGGCTTCCCTCTCCCCACTACTGAATTTTCATGAAGAAACAAGGCAGGATGAAAGGCAGGCAGGCAGGCAGGAAGACAGAAAAGAGATTTTCACTGATAGAGCTTACACTGTAAATTTTAGAAAGTTTCACTGCTTTGAGCTGAAGAATGAAAAAAAGCTCCCAAATAGCTAATGGAATTATTTAGTTAGTATGGAAAAGAAATAATTCATGCAATCTGTTCATTTGGCTCAAACACAAAAACATGAAAGGTAATAAATTATAAGAGTTGAAGAGGTTACAAAGAGAAACCAATGAAACAATATTAAATCAAGTTAGGTCAAAATAGCACAAATCGCATAAATCATGCTTTTTGTAAATGTGGCTAATATTTCAAGGAAAGGTCTTTTAAGTTCTTGCGGGTTGGTTGATTAAATTTTTTGTTCAAAGAAGAAATGCAAAATTAAAGATTGGAAATAATGTTCATGCTCAAATGATATAATGCATATCAGTTGCATTTCTGTTTTCTTGCTATTCTCAGTCCACGACTAATTGAAAACTAAAAGGCACAAAGTTATAAACAACTTGTAAATACATATTTCCTTTAGAGTAAAGCATCAATTAATGAAATAAATATCTATGCTGTCTCTGCTTAGGATCTGAGGAAGTGTTCCGCCAATAATATTATCACTTTTAAAGTAAAGTCATCAGAAGTAATAGTGCAGCAGCAGTTTAGAAGTGTAGTTGCTATGTATATTCTCATTGGCCTAGTTAACACATCTGTTTAATAACCATGTGCTTCTCATTAACCACACATGAACATGGATTTCACTCGGTGACACTCTTGTGATACAAAGTAGGTCAGTGAAAAGAAAGATAAGAAATTTGTAAAATATTTGCTCTCAATGGAACCAAATATGCTCTCTATGAGTGTACCAATAAGGACATGCTATGTGGATGCTGAAAAAAATCCCCCCTAAAACTACAAAAGTAAAAAACTAGAAAGCTGAGAAAAAACTGAACGTTCACATGAATGGCTCTCAAGAAATGAAGAACGTTGCTGTGGGCATTTTCATCCTCCTCATCCGTCAAATTCACCAAGTATGTCTAATCAGATCTCTCTGCTTTCTGTTGGTAGACTGACTATATAATGTTTGACTAAATATATTTCATTGAGATGTCCTGACTAGTCTTTTCATCTAAGTTCAACTGAGCCATTTTGCTCATGGGACTTCTATCATCTGGCCACAGAAAGTATTGCTATTGTATTATCCCAGTGGATCACTGAGCACAGATAATTTGACAGCTCTAATGAGTTACTTGCTCACAGTCCTGAAAATTCAGTTGAATTTCTATTTTAATTCATTCAAAGAAAAGGTCAGTTTACATATTCTGTCACACTGCTGTATAAGAAGTGTATAGTACATAACGACTAAAGGCCAGTTCCTTCAGTCATTAAACAAACAGCACTTGTGGTGTTCTAAATTCCACAGTTAAAAATATGCATTTATGGACATTTTTCTATGGTATCTGTTTCCTTGTCAATAGAAACATTAAACAACTTATTAAAATTTTCCTCTAAGTACTTATTATTTAACATTAATAGGCCTTGCTTTGATAGAAACCCATTTTGTGTTCACTGGGGCACCAGCATAATTCCTGGAGAGCTGAAGGCACAAAATTCTCAGGGACAGAGAAATACTGATATCCAGATACAAATATATATCCCAATATATTTTCTCATTCTATAAATCTATACTTTTGAAAAAAAGTGCAATATTTCTTCTTTAGTATTTAGAGAATTTCTTTGAAGAACCATAATTTTTGATATCAAATATGTCAGAGAGAAAGCACTGGAATTTTCATAATTTGAAAACATGAAAAAAAGGTCAGTGACATATTCTCATTCATAAATGGACCTTTATCTCCCAAACAGTGAATTACTCTATGGCATCATTTACAGAAGCTCTGACTGCATTAGAAAACATCGATGCACGTTACTGGACAATTGCTAATTATTTTGTTGTATTTCAAACCGATACAGAACAGAGTGACAGATGGAAATGACCCAGTGGTAGGATGGAAAAAACCCCTCCTGTTTGCACAAAGCCCCAGCACAGTCGGTCAGGAGCGAATACGGCACGAGGAGTGAGTACGCAGGGAGGCTTCCGCAGGAGCTATTTTGGGGCATTTGGATGTAAGTCAGAAATATTAATACCCTTGTCCTATGTTTTCTAAATATTCTATTCTTGTATCCAAAAAAAAGCCCAAGTGTGAAATATTTTTGTAGTGAACACTGCCCAAAGAAGACATTTGGAACTGAGTTCTATGAAAAGAACTTTCTAGTAAATGGTTAGAGCATCAGTTTGAAAACAAAACAAGACTGTGAAAAACAAGTGTTCGAAAACACAGTAAGAAAAGCCTTGTTTTTAAGTCCACAACGGCTTATCATGTAAACCTGTATTCAGTGTCCTCTCCACAGGTTTTTGAAAAGGGAAAATGTCACTATAAACTGACCTTTTCCTGAAGCATTTGCTAAAACTTTACAAATGTCAAAACAGCAGTTCAAAATGAAGACAGCATCATCAGGAAGGAAAACTCCAAGGGTAGTTGTGCGTGTAATTTAACAAAGTAACTGAAGGCATATACTCTGTTTTTACTTCCACTTGTAAGACCCCTTCAAACTAATAGTCTTCTAGCTATATATGAAAGTACGATGTAGCCAATACATTTTTCCAGCTTGCAATGTTCACAGTTTTCCTGGAATTAAATGCTATTCAAATATTAATGAGAAAAGCAAACTAATAAGATTTAATTGCCACTGCATAATGTGCAGCACCAAATAACATGATGAAATTTCAGGGCAATCAGACAATAGTACATGTAGTCCAGGGTTTTCTTCTCCTTTTTCATCTTTTATTGTAAAACCTTTTGCCTTTTGTATCACAGTCAGTATTAATACATTTCTCTGTCACCACAGTAAATGAATCCTCATTTTGTTTTTGAATAGGTATTCACCATACATCAGGGAGACCTGTCAGTTGAAGTGTGAGGCTGAGAGAAACAAAAATGTGTAGAAGTACTACCTAATTTTTTATCCAATCTTGTTTTCTCAAAATTGCATGACCCTAGGATGATGACTAAGATTATAGGTTTCTTCTATTTAACTATCAAAATGTCAGAGAGCTAGAATGGAGAGCAATATAACTGTATTTGAACCTAACAAAAATGCCTTTGGGATTACTGGGTAACTTTGAAAAAGAACTGTCATGAGAGATTCTTACAAATGTCTTTGATTGAATCAATCCAACAAAAAACCTTAGTGTTAATCCTAACCTCATTCTTTTGGATAGTTGTCCATCTCCTGCCTTTCATATTCACTGTCACATGCATGAGCTTCACCAGACATTACAGCCATGTGTTCTTCTGAGTTATTGCAGAAAATACACCCATCCAACATCATTCATGAAAGCCTCTAAAAATACCGAAGTATATCAATTCACTTAAAATGCAGGAATAAAAAATACGAATGAAAACCAAGCAACCAGAGTGTTGAAGTGATTGAAGCTTGGAGGGCAACAGGTAGCACAGCAGTCTCAGAATTACTAACTCTAATGTTAAGAGTAGAAGCACACATGCAAATGTTTTTGTGCAAAGATTTTGAGGAAGATACTATTTAAGATCATTTATCCCAATATCATTCCAAAATACTCATTTACTACAGAGATGTAAAGAGTAAAGTAAAATACCAAATACCTAGAATTATGATGACCCTTATGGGTCTCTCACAACTTGAGATATTTTATGATATTCTATTTTATCAGAACAGATTTTTGAGGACAATTGGAGGTGAAATCAGTTATACACAGGGTATCAGTGAAGTAGTGTGACTGGTGGATGCACAGGTTGGACTGATGAGGTTTTTTTTCTAATAATTCTAAGAAAGAAAATACTTTCTACAAAACATTTACAGACCCCGTAATTTTCATCATCCAGCCTTTCACTCAAGCCTAACACTTTACGCCAAATCACTGACCTGCAGCCAAACTTCTTGAAGTTGCTGGGTTGAAAAAATGTTGAAGAAAGCGAAATATGACCTCCAAGTTAATGGAGATGATGAAATAAAATCATTTCTTGTTATGGAAATTTAGAGGGTAGGTTGATAAAATACAGACTGATGGGGACTGATAAATCCTCATAGTATAACATAAAGATATCCAAGCTGGTAAATGAATGTATTCCATTAGAAATATATCTTATACAAAAGTGTGAGGCACTGGAAATCTGTAGAGAATCAGATTGAGTTGGATAATCAAGAAACACACTAGATGTTATATCCTGTTTGAAGAATTATGCCTGCTACACAGCTTTACAGCTGTCTAGAAGCCATTAAAGTGCATTTAGCTGGAAGTGAAACAATATTTTTCAGTGTTCAAATGTGGCAGTTTTGAGTGCAAGACAGAAGACAATTTAGGAACCTCTGAAACACTTGTTGGCATAATAGCAGAGATCCATCCTCACTAAAGCAGCAGCCGATGTTTTCATTTTCTCCTCCATTTAACTAGCACAGTGCTCAGAAGAGCTTTTGTTAAGCCCTGGTTTTGTACCAGCTGGGTTTGCAGGTCTTGAATCCTAGAATTTTTTTGAGGCTCACCTGTTCTGCACAATGCTACATCCCCTTAATTCATGCATTATAAGGCGTTTCCTCTGCCTTGCAAACAAAGTGGGAGTTTGTTTCCATAGAAACAACAACAAACCTGGAGCTGTTCCCGTTTCCACTAGTGCAAGGCTCTGGTTTGCTTCCTTAGGAAAAGCACAAGCACCCCACATTGTGCCCCCTGTGGAGAGGATGCAAGACCTGTACTTGCGCAGATCAAGACTAATTCTCTTAACTTTTACTTGAATCATAAACTGGTCTTGCTACTCCTATGTTTATCAGGATGTAAGCTACAAATTTTGTATTTCATAATTACACTGTTATTACTCCATTACCATAATACAGCTTTTGGCTCCAACTAATGTTTTAATGTCTTTCTGCTTTATTCAGAACTAACTGGACCCTTTCACATTATTTCTTTGGCCAAGTAATAAAATTATTAAATAATGCCAAAATTCAGCACAAAAAAAAAGAAGTCAAAACAAGCAGCTTACAATATTATACCGAAGCTGACCTAAATAGACGGAACAGTCATTTTTATATCATGGTTTACTTTTCCCTTTCTCTGCCCATATAATTTCTGTTTGCAGCACCTTCACTAGTACTACTCTACAGCAAACCCTGAATACTTTAACTCCTTTATTATTATTTCTGAATACTTTAACTCAACACTTGTTTCACATAGTGATCTCCTAAGACTACAGAACTGACTCAAGTTCTTACTTCAAGTCCCTGATAGGTATGACATTAAGCAACTAGTAAAACTTTTATTTATTTATTTATTTATTAAATTACCATATATTTGCACTATTGACTCCTTGTTTGGGAGCTTCTACTTATGCTCAGAAACCTTTGGATTCTGCCCTGCCCTTCTCCATATGCACACAAAATGTCTGCATCTTGTTTCATAACACAGACAGAAAACTATTTGTGCAACTGTACAACAATCTGACAAAGAAATCTGACATTAGAAATATGGGTACTCTGTGTCTTCATCAGCAAGTGAAGTGACAAAGTGCACAGAAAAGAAATAAGGGACATCCTTAAAGCTTTGGATATGGAATATTACAGTACAGTTTGCAAATTCCATATTTTTCTTTGATTTTCATAAAAAACCTATTTTGATAATGACCATTAAGCGTATTCTCAAAACGCACTAATGAAGCATCATTCCTGATCACATACCTTTCCATGTTAACTCTTCTGTTGTTTTCTATTATCATTTTCCCTTTAGTTTTATGGGTTTTCCTTGCAGTCAATACTCATTCATTTCTACCCACTGGTACTTTAGCTTTTCTGAATTCATTATAATGTCTGTCTTGTTGGGATCTGTTTTTCTGAAAGTTTACACTATCACTCAGCTGAGTGATTTCATTGACTTCAGAGAGAAAAGAGAGTACCGGTGATTAATAACTACTCATCACAAACCCCGGGTGCAGAAAATCACTCCACTTATCACTATTTTCTGCCTTGTCCCTTTCAGACTTTTAAAAAATGTCCTGAACTTTTATGAGCTGCCTTTGTTATTCTCTTTACAGAGGGAAAAAATAAGAAAAGGAAAGTCTGAAATAAAGAAGCAGGTCACATCTCAACAACTGTAAGCCTCAGAACTTGAACTGAGACTCAAGGATAGAAATGGGATGCAGAGAAAGAATTCTGTTCTCTTTAGGGCTCAAATTAATGAATAGGATACTCGAATCCAAATCTCTTAGTTGATTCACATATTCTTTGAGCCACCATACAAGACTAGCCTTGACTAAGTTGTAAATCTCAGCAACCCAGAGGCTTCTGAGAGATATTCCTAGTCACACGATTCATCACCTTGGTTGACTTAAGGGCCCTCATGAAATACAGCAAAATCTCCTGTCTCAAGACTTCACATATCATCTATAGAATGACAAAAAAAAAGCTGGCATCACCTTCAGCAGATTCCCTAACTAGACAGGAGAACAAAAAATATACAATCTACCTGCCTATCAGGGTTACATAGCTTTTCCTTTCAAACAACGCAGCATGAAATACAATAAAAACTTCTACTCCAGACAACATTCTGTGTGCTACAGATTCTACTCTTACTGGATAAATTAGGATAATCCTGTCAAGAGTATACAAAGTTTTCAAAATACAGCTCCTGTTGTCAATTATTACATCACTACTCACTCAAAGAGTGTAGTAACAGGACGAAGGGTAATGGTTTTAAACTGAAAGAGCGGAGATTTAGACTAGATATTAGGGAGGAAAAACCCCATGCACTGGTACAGGTTAGGGGCTGACTTGCTGCAAAGCAGCTCTGTAGAGAGAGACCTTGGAGTCCTGGTGGACAACAGGATGACCATGAGCCAGCAATGAGCCCTGCTGGACAAGAAGACCAATGGTCTCCCATTAAAAAAAGCATGGCCAGCAGGTCGTCCTCCCCCTCTGCCCTGGGGAATCCACATCTGGAGTATTGTGTCCAGTTCTGGGTTCCCCAATTCAAGAAGAACAGGGAACTACTGGAAAGATTCCAGCAGAGGGCTATGAAGATGATCAGGGAATGAAGCACCTCTCTTATAAAGACAGGGTGAGAGACCTGGGTCTCTTCAGCCTGGAAAAGACTGGGAGGGGATCTTATCAATGCTTATAAATATCTAAAGCATGGGTGTCAAGAGGATGGAGTCAGGCTCAGTGACAGGTGTCCTGGTGACAGGACAAAGGGTAATGGACACAGGCTGGAACACAGGAAGTTCCATCTCAACGTGAGGAAAAACTTCTTTACTTTGAGGGTGGCAGAGTGCCCACACATGCTGTGGAGTTTCCTTCTCTGGAGACATTCAAAACCTGTCTGGATGTGTTTCTGTTCACCCTGCTCTGGTGAACCTGCTTTGGCAGGTTTCTGTCCACCCTGCTCTGGTGAACCTGCTTTGGCAGGGAGGTTGGCCTAGCTGATCTCCAAAGGTCCCTTCCAACCCCTACAATTCTGTGATTAGGAAGAAATTCTTTACTGTGAGGGTGGTGAGGCACTGGAACAGGTTGCCCAGAGAAGTTTGGCTGCCCCATCCCTGCAGGTGTTCAAGGCCAGGCTGGATGGGGCTTTGAGCAACCTGCTCTAGTGGGAGGTGTCCCTGCCCACGGCAGGCGGGTTGGAACTAGATGATCTTTAAGGTCCCTTCCAACTCTAACCATTTTATGATTCTATGATCACAATGGTTCAATTACAGATAAAGAATTGAGCTTGTGACATCTAAGAATTTTATAGTAAAGAAAATGTAGTTTGAAAGAATATTGTGATGTGTATAACATCCATACACAAATGCTTCCTCATAGCAACTACTGTTCTCAGGAATAAATGATGTGATCAAATCACAAACAGCAGCATCACCAATAAAATACAGAAAAAATCATGGCAAGAGTTTCCTGTTCAATTTTTTCTGTATCTTAGAAATGTCAAATAGTGATTTGGGTTGGGGCTTTTTTTTTTTCAAACATCTGGTTTCTCAGTTGCCTTCATCTGATTTGTGTTAAATGATCTCCTCAAGGTGACAAAAGCTCACTCTATTTGTCTATGAGGCCATATCAACGTTCACTTTTGAGATAATCTCCACTGATAGTCAATGGAATAACCATTGCTACAATACATTTTTAATAAGTAGAGTCCAAAGTGGCAAGTGCTTGTGTTGGTGGCTACATCATAGGTGTTGGAAGTTCAAGGGGATGAACTTCACTCTGTAATTTATGGCTGTACTGTGATAGGTATTAAGATCAGGTGATAAAACCGTAATCGAGGTCATGAATGGACAGGATGCTTTAATCTTCAGGACACAGATGTAGGAAAGGGGAGATATTACTTCAATTTACGGTTTTGCTCTTTTGTGATCTTGGCCAAGTTATCTAATTGCTTTGAGTGAGATTCAGCTTAATTAATCATCTTCTCTGTAGATATCTCAGCTAGTTATCCAGACTCCCTGTGTGGTTAACAGGATGAGATGACTCATGCTCTCAATGCCCATTTCTCTCTGAGGGCTACAACGGGAGTCTAGCAACTAGTTCAAATGTAAAATTTGCACTATAAATGTAAAAAGAGAGGTAAGAGGAATCTTGTTCTGTGTTATGAATCTGGCTAGACTAGACACACTGGATATAAAAGAGTTTCTATTTTATCTGACTTTGAAAGCAAAACTTAAAAGTAATTTCAAAACATACCAGAAAACTAAAAAAATACTTTGAAACATGCTAGACCCAGTAACCGTTATTTTCTTAACCAATTTCTAATGGTGTGCCTAAGTTCCTAATTGAATAATGAGGCCAACATTTTCTTGCTTGCAAAGGTGCTGTAAATTTACACAATAAAAATAATCACATAACATGATAATGGGATCATATAAGTACCTAGGAGAGATGTATATAGCACTGCCTGTATATGATCTTGTAAAGGTGCCGAATAGCCTCAAAATCAGATGAAATAAATCCCTTGTATTGTATCCTTATGCTGAGGCTGAACAAAATAAAAATGTAAGGTCAGAAATAAGAATGTAAAAGATTTAAAATTTTCATTTCTGATTTCTGCCAAGGCATGAGTGTCCCCTATATAGTTTGCATATACATGTCTAGAAAATTCACTGTGTATTTATCATCTTCTTTCACCAAACAAACATTTGGGAACAAGCAGTTTGGTAAGCAGAAAAAGTAAATGGAATAATAGCTATTTTTACAAATGCCCTTTCGACTTTCATGATTCATTGATCAAATGCTGATTTTCTTCTTCCTATTTTATATATAGAAAATTTGTACACCTCTTTATACTGCTTGGTTGAACCAGTTAGCAGAAGTTAAGAATTACTGAATTCTTTCTCATCTGTTATTCAAAAGAGTAATTCCATTCCACGTGGAAAAGAAAAAAAAAATGATTATACTAATGGGTAAAGACAAATACTTAACATCAGCTGGAGCTTCTGGAACATCATGCTAATGCACTCCCCATCAGTGGTACTTTGCAAGAACCCTAGATCATGGGGCTATGGTAGCTCTATGAATTTTATTTATTTAAGGGCTTGTAGGGAGCAGATACGCATTCTGGATTTTCTACTTGAGCAGGTACATTGCTCAAGGCATCATAAGCTCTACAAAATTATCCTGCAGTTTTAGTGCATCTTGCTGGCTCAAAGTGTGTAGAGGAGTATTCACAGAAGGAAGTGAAGATTAAGCATGGCTGGGAATGGATGCCAAAAGCCAACAGCTGCTTCTGATCCACTGGTTGGAACATCCAGACTAAACTCTCTAAGTGAGGTCAGCAGATCACAGTCCAAACTGTTACTTGAAGAGGAAATGAACTCAATCACACTCACATACATAATCACAAAGGTTTCTGTGCCATGCCAGATAAGCACTTGATTTCTGTCCCATGTTAGACTTCAGAAGGAGAAGATTCTAGGACCTCCTCTTTGTTCAGCATGTCAATTATCTTCTGACGCAGAACATCCAATGAATATTATGTTACAAATATAAATGTAGAAAATGAAACCTCTTCAAGTTAGTAATCATATATTGAATATAAAACTATAATGTTGATTAATATATTGGATTGGATTTAGTCTCTGCTTCAGTAACAAATCAAATCACCTGCTAAGAGTAGCAGCTTTAAAAAAACCTATTGCATATTTTCCAGTAAATCAGATTCAGCCATCCTGCTGTCTCTACCAGTAGCTTGTGAGTTGTAATATAATCTATTAATTAGTAACATTCCAAACAAATCAAGATAGTAATAATTTTAATAACACCTCAATGTTTTCTTCAACTATAGCATATTGACATACTGACAAAATCCATTAAGGAAATCTATTATTCCTGAGATACAATCCTAACACAGAATAATACAGAATTAATAACAGCAAAAAAAGAAATCTATTATTTCAGTGTCTGTCCTTTTAAGTCTGTCCTGTAGCATATGTTTGCAGAGGAAACATAAACAACAGCTCTTATTTCAATATGCAGAACATAAAACACTCCATATACAGGAGGGACCCTACAAGCTTGCTGAGCTGTAAGAAACCATGTGAAATCTTTAATACAAATCCATAAATCAATGTACAAAGCTTCACCTGGTTCCTTATCATTAGTTCCTACTTAAATGGAAATGTGCTCTAAATAATTTAACAGAGATCAAATTACCTTCCTGTCTTGTACATGTGGCCCTCTACACATTTCCTTTAATATTGTATGATGTGCCCTGCATTTACTTTAGGAAATTATTATCCATTACATCACTTAGAGTAACACAGTAACAATCCAAATCAATTTCTAACATGCTAAGTGAGAAATATTTTGGATGCCAGCAGTAGCAGGAAAACTAGAACATAAACTGGCAATCTGTTTGCACAGACTCACCTTGCATTGTACATACGGTAAAGTGTTCACAACAAAAAATGTAAAAGCTTCCTATGCAATTGGTGGAAATGTCAACAAAAGAGAAATGTTCTCTAGAAAATGCGAGGGCCACACAAGCAATCTTGCATTATTACAGCACTGCTCCCACAAAGAACAATCCAATTATGAACAATTTGTGAAAACAAGTCCTTACATCTTTTCTGGTCTGTTTTTTCCCTATCGTCCTGCTCACTATATACTGCTTTCTTATCTCTGTCAATACCAATTAGATTTGATAGTGCATAGCATCTTGGAGGAGACACTGAATTCAATACTAGATTAAGTCTTTTTCTTGCAGAACAAACCTGCTTATTTGATCAAAAAGGTGCAATGGAAATGTTTGGTGCTCGTTAATTGTCTCAAGACATAGATCAGAAAACAAAGAGGGGGAAAAATCAGCAAAAAATATCTTGAAATATACACTCAAAGTAAATACACACAAAGTGTGGTGTGTCAAGGCTACACAGCCATTATCATTTAGCATTTGTACTTCAGGAGCTAGAGATATCTGTCAAGACTGGTGCTTTCAAATTACTTAGCTGGATAAATATGTATTTACAGTTTTCTGGTTTTGAAACTGTTTTTCTAAACAAAGCAAGCTATCCTGCTTCACCATCCTGAATGAATAGAGAATAGAATACCCAACCTGAGTGTAACCTGTCACGGCACAAGTTTTCTGAAGAAAGGCCTGCACACTTTATGCCTAATTTAGACATGCAACTCATAAAATGAAACATCTGGCATTAGTGTAATCATGCAGGGAGCCTACATGATGTTCTTAAGTCTGACACCACTGCAGAACTCTGATGAAGGACTCCAACCTCATGGAGGCATCTATTTCACCCTCTATCAACACATTTAAAGGAGGATTTAATGTATTTAACACATTTAATAATTGAATTGGATACTCCTCAGGTAGCCAATACAAAACACTAAGCACAGGGAATTTAGGAACAGGCACACAGCCTGCAACCTCGGAGATATCTTCTTCTGAATAGCAGGGTACCTAACAGAAACGGTTAAGAGCATGGTTATTGCTAACCATAGCTGCAAATCTCACCTACTTCTGTATCTGGAATTCACAGAATCACAGAATGGTAGGGACCATCATGGATCATCTACTCCAACCCCTCAACCTAGAGCCAATGCATATTCTGAGTTCCCATGAAGTAAAGGGGAAACATGAAGTTCATTCCTTATTATTTTTTGGCAGGTTTAGCTATGGGCATTCTCAGGACATCCTGAACTGACCTCTGGAATACATGACTTCATTTTCTCCTAGGTTTTGTGCTACATTTTAGAATTAGCATTTTAGACTAATTCCTAGGGAAGCAGGATCTACTTCATCCAAACTAAGCAAAAGATCTCAGTAAAGAGAAAAAATACATTTCACATCTATATTTCATTCAGTTCAAATGTTCTTCAAAAGTTATACTCCTATGCAATTACAAAATAATGCTGGAAAAAATGATATGAATACCTGCACGTTTTTGCCTCTTGGTTCTGCAGATGCTAATGTATAGCTTTGCATTGACTTCAATGGCATTAAAGAACAGGCTTTACATAAGTATGTAACCAAAATAAACCCTGTTCCCTGAAACTTCCTTTATTAACAATCATTTCTAGATGACCCATAATGATTTCCTCTCAAAGAAAGCTACTACTTAATTATAATGGAAAGCTAAGTTGAGTTTCATCTGAAAAAGACAGTACTGTATGGCACCTCATGAAAAAGGAGGATTAGTTAGCTAATATGCCAATCCTTCTGTAACTTTAATTCTACAAAAGCGTATTAGCAGAGCAGTGGCAACTGAACTGTGCTTCAGTAGTCATGGCTGAGGCCCTGCCAAGCCCACAGCGGATGCTGGGTTCGACTTTTGCTCTGTCTCACAGCTATGCATGGAGTCAGAAATTGTGCCACTGGAAGTACTACCACATCATACGTGCAGGGATGTTTGTCCTTTCTTTAAGAATCAACTACTCCTTAAAACCATATTATTCAATCCATTTTCATGTGAGATCTTCATACTGAATACTCCAACCTAAGAGCACATATTTTGAAAAGGCTCTTAAAAATCTTCAGTGCTGTCAGCATGCATTGTATTTTTTAAACATTTTTATATCTTTTCTAGAAGCCCACAGAATACCTCAACGGATAGAAATAAAAAAATGTCTCAATGCAGTGTAGGAGCAGAACTAAGGCTATTTGATGAAGACAGACCCAGGGAGGATCTTAAGTTCAAGTTTCAACAGAGAAATGTTACATCTATTTCATGCACTCACTGACTTTTAACAGTTCAGAAGAAACAAGGATTGATTTCTTTAAAAAACGTATTTAGTGATCAACCTACACGGTGACATTTTATCCCTAAGGACAACAAAAAAAGGAAAGCAGTAAATGACAGAATGATGACTGAATGAAGGCATCAAGCCTTAAAAACAATGAAACAGTGATACACTGAACTGAAAGTATATTCAGGTGACCAAAGGTCAAAAAAAAAAAAAAAAAAAAAAGAGCCTTAAAAACAATGAAACAGTGATACACTGAACTGAAAGTATATTCAGGTGACCAAAGGTCAAAAAAAAAAAAAAAAGAAAAAGAAAAAGTAAAAAAGAGTGAGTTCCTTTTTGGGACTTTCCATACAAAGGCAGCTTCATATGGTGCTGTTTTTTTGGTGACTACTATGTTTTAGCGTTGTAAACTGTTCCACTCTACTCCAAAGGAGATGTGTCAGTCATTTTAAGAGAGACTACCAGTGCCATTAACGCACATAATTTTGACATCTTACAAAATTCACAAAAAATTGAGTGAGTTCCTTTTTGGGACTTTCCATACAAAGGCAGCTTCATATGGTGCTGTTTTTTTGGTGACTACTATGTTTTAGCGTGGTAAACTGTTCCACTCTACTCCAAATGAGATGTGTCAGGCATTTTAAGAGAGACTACCAGTGCCATTAACGCACATAATTTTGACATCTTACAAAATTCACAAAAAAATGTACAAAACTCTAATTGTTTAATTCTGGCCAAAATTCAACTAACAGTACAATGGTACATGATCTGTCATACTTATGAACTCTTAGAATTGTGACATTGCCATTGGCAATCCATCCCTTAAATTTGGCAGATATTGCACGTGAACTGTTACCACAGGATATAAGGAAAAGGAAAGGAAATAAGACAAGAGGTATAAACTAACAAAATAATAAATGGACATATGAGGTAGGTACTTTGTTTTACACATGATATATGACAGAAACAAATTTTTCACTTTGTCTTTTGTATTTGTGACACTACTCTGGTCTGCTATCCCAGGTCACCTGCCATGTACTGTATTAGGGTTCCCTCTACTGGCTGAGTTACTGAAGCTGTTCCTTAAGAATTTGCAAAGTAAACTCTTACTTTACTTTTACTCACCCTGTATACAAACTTGAAGTTCTTATACTGAAAAATGAAAGCCTTCTTTTGGTAACATATTGAACCAGAAGACCAACCCATATATACACAGCAATAGATTTCCCTGGTCAATTGTCTTAGAAGGAATATATTGTTCAGTTTGCTAATAATGCAGCGTTAAATACAAGAAGTATTGAGCATGGAATGTATTTATTCCACAACAGAAGCTTAGGAAGATTCCATTGTCTAAAAGCCTCAGTGAAATGTGAGGATTCCAAACAGAAACACTATTTTAATATCATTGATACATAGGATGCATATGCACAGATAATTTCTTAATCAACAATTTAGAAAGTTATATTGGTTTTAGTCATTGCACAAGAATTCATTGAGGTGAAGGAGGACCCAAAATCTGAGTTCCCTTAAAGAACTCTGCAAGTTTAATTAGGACTAGTCAAGGCCTTTACTACATTCTAATAAGAAGAGTAATTTCTTGGCCGTGGTATTTTGCAGCTGCTGTTTAAAGTTTCAGATCCTCTGCTACGACTCATCTCTTTCCTCTTTAGTAGCAATACACTTTCAGATCATATTGTGACAATTGTTTTTCTGGAACTCAAAATCAAGAGAGAGCCAGATGCCACGTGCAAATTTTGCAGGATTCATCACTTCCTGAATCACAGCTGATTATGCTTGAAGATGGTGGATGTGTTACTAAAATTCTTGGAATTTCACCTAGCACCTGAATGTTCACAGTACAGAAGTACAGGAAAATGATTATAATTTTCAAAGGCATATGGGGACCACTGCCACAACAGCAGGAAAAATCCACTTACTAAACTGTGATAAAGGAAATACCCTGCTTTGCATAATGACTATCAGACAACTGTAAAATGCCAAGCAGTCTCAAGGTCCTTCCTAATTTCGTTCTGATGCTAACTTATCACACAGCACTGAATTCCACAATGAAGTCTAAACTAGGCTCAACTTCTATTTCATATACGAGTTGAGATCTACTGCTTGATCTTTGGGAGCTTGAATATCATTGCTTAATTTTAGGGCTTTATGTACTTTCATGTCCAAATCCTCCATAGGAGGACATTCACACAGTCTGAATGTCAAGTATGGAGCTGCAGGAGTGGAGGTGAGAAGGAACCGCATACAAATTACAGATCAGCCAGGAAACAGTTGCACAGCATCAATGAGGCTGCATATTTCCTACAGTTTAAATGAAGAAAGGACAGATCACTAGAGCTGCACATATTCAGATTTTGCCCTGGTCTGAATTTGCTTTTAAAAGAAACATGTCACCTTTAAAGTTTTCGTGAAGAAAAAGTATTAGCTGAATTTTATAGGGTTAAATTACTTGCTGCAACAGATTCCCAAATCCATTTGAGTTGTATTTTCAAACAAAGCCAATGTAACACACTATGGTGGTACTCAATCAGGTGAAAGTCTGTACCTTAAGACTATTTAACGAAGATATTATGTAGGGCTTTGCATTTTTAAGGTCTTAAATTCAGTTCTTCAGAACATAAAGATAGCTGTAGTGTGTGAAATGTAGTATGGAATAGAGGTAAGAAGGGATAAAGTAAAAAGAAAATATAAGGTTGGAAGGATAGGAACCAGGCCAGGGCTCAGTTTAGCAAACCCATCTATAAAGCATTCATACCGCACACAAGCCATCTACTATTGAGATGATGATCCAGTTGATATGTAAAGAAAATTAATAGCCCAGAAGAATGGAATGGCCTACACATTAGTTAAACTTTTTGTTTTCACCTCGAAAATTCAAAGTAATTGAGATTTTCTACAAATCAAAAAAAAAAAAAAAAAGATACGGAATAACCTTTCATGCCCCTCTTAAACTTATTTGTATTTCAGAAAGTCCCTGAGACAGGTTTAAACATAACAGAACATTTTTGTCAATTAGGAGGTCAGTGTATCTTCTCACACAATAGAATTCTGCAGCCTTGGATTCCTGCCCCTTGTCAGCTGCAAATGTAAAAAATGCAAGGTTTTATCTAAACAAGCAGAAAAAATGAAAAGACAGGCAGCCAGATGACAGCATCAAACAACCGCCTTTGCTGTGAAACTGCTGACCTGGACCTCCAATAACATGACAGTGGTAAAACCAAAAAGGTTCCATATGCTTTGAAGTATTAAGGGTAATGGTAAGAAGTTCATATACCAAAGCAGGCAGAATGAACAGCAGAAAAGATTTTACAGTAGTACTGACAAAATGCGAAAAGTCTGGTTTTGGTTGCCCTTAACATTACTATAGCATGATATGAATTAAACAACTCAATGTTAATCTTATCTGCTGAATTAATTTTGTTCAGATATGATGATCCTTCCAGGTGAATTTAAATTCACACATCCCTCTAAGGAAATACTCATTTTAACAATAAAACAAAAATGCCTTATGCCTAATTTATCCTGATGCTTAGGTTTCTCAAATGAAATTATTGCTTAAAGTTAATGTTTGCTGTACATGATAATGGCAAAAAAAGGACCAGAGAAAAAGTGGAAGCACATAGAAGCTGAGTTTTCATAATAGATCTGGTTCAGATATCTTAGTCTAAACATTTAAGTAGTGGAAAATCTGAAAAACAATTGAAATTGAATGGCTGCACCAAACACCCAACTTCATCGCAGTGGCTCCTGACCTACGGTGGAGACAGTCCCAAGAGATTTGGCATCCTGTCATATGCATTGCCTTTGATGCCAATGGCTGTGGGAGAAGGGATCAATCACACCTGCTTTGAAATTCCTCTCTCTCCTGGCAAATCTATGTTGGATATAACAACAAAGAGTTAAAATAATTAAATGGAATTTTTAGCATTGTATGAAACATGAATATTTTGGAGACCCATTCAAAACAGGTGGAGATATATGGCTTTCTGTAGAATCAGTGTTACTTTCCACTTCCTAAATTAAATATAATACTTCACAGTTCTCAAAAAGCTATTCTTTTTCAGTATGCGTTTCTAAAGAACCATTATGATGTGTGATATACTGGGTTTCAATTAGATAGAGATGTGCTAATAAAGTACCGTATTATCATTTCATAGAACAACCAGGTTTTGCTAATTTGTTTCACACCAAACTTCCTAGCTTTAATTAGTAAGAAGAAAATATCCATTCAATCTGATTAAAGATCCCCAGGTACACTCATGTCCGTCTGAGGAGGTTCTTGTGAAGATTATGATAATGAGTAATTACCTTAGGCTAAAAGCTGTTTTTATTCCATTGTCTGTAATGAAGAACTTGAACTGATCCCTCTCAGGAAAGAAAAAAACGATTAAATATTAAATTATATTCAAATTCTGGTTGGATAGTCAAATTTACCTCTGCATTTTCTTTCTACTGATTTTTTAAAAAAGCCCTGACTTCCATGACATATGCTTATACCCTGTGGTATGGCAGAACCTTTCTACTGCTTAAGACTGACAGTGATGGTCTCCCTGGAAGTATTCACACACTCTGTAGTGTGGGGTTTTTTCTTTCTTTTTTTTTTTTTTTTTTTTTTAATTCTACATTTTGTCTAGGGCGGAAGAAAGAACAGCAGAGCTTTTGTTGAATAATTAAAACTCGTTCTTGCTGATTTTTTTTTTAAATGAACAGACTTTTTTTTTTTTTTTTTTTTTTTTTTTCTTTAACAGTCTGTACCTCTTTGATAGGTACTAATATTTTTGACCTAGACCCAAAAGGAAAGAAATTACAACTGCGCCCTTAACTGCTTAGGAAACATGAATACATTTCTCAGATGTTAATTTTAGTGGCACTGAGCTCTCATGCCAAGTCAGATGCTTGATTTAAGGTTTCGTTCAACTGAGAAGTACCGTCATAAAAAGGCACTTTCAGCTGACCTCATTTTTTTTTCTCAAAGACTTTTAATCCCTCATTACTAAGACCGAGAAGACGAAAGACGCCCTGACAGACGTGAGGGCACACTGGAGGCAGGCACACACACGATGGAACACATGGCACAGAGGGAAGGGCAGCCTGGGCTGCTCACCGGTTGCCTACACACAGGCTGAAAGACAGATGCACACCATGGTCAGCCCCAGTGTCTCACCTGTCCAGGCTGGAGACCAACAATTCCTTTCTAGGTTATGCTCTTGGGCCTCCTATCCCACAAAAAACCCCCACAAGTTGGAGGAGGGTTGTGCGCTTGCCTGGGCCTTACTCTATCATGGTATTTTGACAAGACTAGGTTCCTACTTAGGTTTAGGAATGTCAGAATTGGCACTGGTCCAATGGTCCATACAAAATCTGAGTCTCATAATCCCATTTTTGTTTTTAAATGGGAATAATCTCCTTCATTGTCTTGGCAGTGGTGGCCAGGATGCTGGAATGAGTGTGAGGTTGTGTGTGTCTGTGTTTGTGTGTAACCAGAGAGTAGACAACAGGTATTATTCAAAGTTCTCTTCTTGAAGACATTCACTCTGGTGGGATGAAGAGTTGTTTCCTAGCTCTTGCACACCTTGTTTGGATTAACTTTGTACCTCATCCCATGATTTCTCATTACCACAGAAAAATGGATCAGGATTCATCCCAGAGGAAAATATCTAACAAGTGCTCTAAGTAAAAAAAAGATCTGTGGATAACATTGCCTTATTCATTTTTAATGATTCTTTGCAAATCATGCCAATTGAAATTACGCTTGGATGCCCAGCATGTGTTAGGTAGGACAGCAGTAGGGAGAGAGTTGGATGAGAGGAAGCGGGGAGAAAGTTGACTCTTTAAACTACTTGCTTCCAGACACTTCAACTCTTTGAAACTGTAAAATATCTGAAGTGGTTAAGGAGTCATTAAAAACATACACCTCCTTTCCTTTAGTTGCAGTGTACAAGCTTTATATACATTAGCATATCTTTTAAACAAACTCATTTCCATGGGAAAGATGGAAACAAATTTCCTATGGACAGATCCACCTTCTCTTTTTATTGGTTATGCGTTCACTTCTGAGGGCGAGCTTGTATTTCGATGTTGTCAGGTCACTACCAATGTCACCTAACTTTACATCAGGATAAAAAAATGTTCATTACTGAAACTGCTGTTTCTCCAAATGAAAACACCCCTGTAGAGACATCCTGCTGTGTCTAGTTTTCTTGGGAGCAGAGAGGCTGCTGAAAAGGCTGCTCTATCCACAAAGGCACTTTCTGAATATCAACAGCCCAACTCCCATTCGTGGTGCTGAGTTGTTTGATCACAACTAAGTGCCCACGACAACCTTGCTGCAGGGCTCAGGATGGCTGTGAGAGTCAATACCAAAATCCTTCCGTGGGAAGGGCATTTTTAATGAGTTGTTATTACTACAGGATTTTAATTTTCCTGAGGTGGAATGCTGGTGTATCAGCTTCGATGAAGCTGACATCTGCGGTTATTCTGATTCAGTTGGAGTGAACTCACATCCATGTTTGCCAAAATCCACAGCTGTTTTACCCAAAGTAAAACCTCCTGTGGAAGACTGGCATTTGCAGGTCCAGTTATTCAGTTACTTTTCAAAGTCTTTCAGGCAGACCCCTATAAACACAAAAACCCCAAAAGCTATACTGTCACTGACACAATGAAAGCTAACTTACTTCTCAGCAAATGTATCTACAGAATCAGGCTTTTTATCCCCCAAAATCTTGTGCTGATTGGTTTTTTTCTGATGTAAAGGCCTCCCATTGTGTATTGCTATCTCTTATCAATCAGACATTCTTTCCAAATGAAAACAATTCAGTGCAAGTTCTGGACACTCAGATAAAATCATTTCTTTGAAAGAAACAGTGTTTTCCCACCTAAGGTAGTGAAGAAGAGGGATGAGAAAAGATCTGAGTAAAGACATTATATCAAAGGAATTATATACAAAGAACGATGCAAGAAGCCCCACTTTGTTCTCTGAAATGACCTTCACTGGCTGCTGCTGTAACAAAACAGCATCTCACATGGGAAAAAGAATGGGTGATTGTCATGGTAATAAACTCCTTGCAATCAAGTTGTGAGGAACTGTAAGATATCTAGCAACTTCCTGGCTTCCAGGAAGGGCTCCTCTCCAGCAGGAGTCATTTGTGGTTGCTGAATTTCGAGGCTCTTTTAAGGGACTTTATTACTAAATGCCTTATCTTTATTGAGTTAAAGTGCTTGCCTGGATGGAGAATGGTGGTAGTTTCAGCAAGTCAGTTCCCTTCAACTCACTGGAGGAAATTAGAAATCTGTTGAGATAAAATGGGTACTTCCCATCTAAGATAGAACAGGAACTTCATCAAAAAGCTTCTTATAAAGTATGCAGTGTAATTATAGCCATTGAATAAAGACAATAGGAAAAAAACAAAAACAGTGCCACAGGTAATTACCCAGAGAATTTTCATAATCTCCTTGCACCTGTAGTTTTGTAGCTCCTTGGATTAGGGATTTTTACTGTACGGACTATGCACAGATACAGAAAAAAACACCACCTAAACAACAGCCCAGCTTGGACTGTTGTTCTACTGTATCATTACCTTGGCTGAAATACAGCTTTAGCAGAAGGATTTTGGTGGGTTTTAGTCTAGTTTTTGTTTTGATTCTTTTTTTTTTTGGTTAGAATTGGAACTCTTCACTTTTTTACAGGAATACTGAGCTCTTTTTTACGTCTTTACAATTTTCTAACAAGGACGATTATGCTAAGTTGTTCAGGATGCAAGAAAAGAGATGGAGAAGAGCAGAAAGCCTTAGCTACCCTGAACAGACCATTAGTGGTTATTAGATGGCATGTTAGCAAGTTCATGTCCTCCATAAACTTCATGGGTCAGGTAGCAAATTGGCTTTGAGTGCTGGTTGGGCTATGTCGGTCACTTTCAACTAAAATTTCTGTGATTCAATAGTCTCAGCTGGCCTCTCAAATGACTAACATATTGCTTTGTACAGGGAAAGGAAAACATGCAGACATCACTGAAAATTTCTTTTGATATTTCATTCAATACACACACAGTGAAAAGCAAAAGGAGAGAAATGATGAACGTAATAAGTACTCTGAAGGCACAGTATCACACATAATTATTTTTGTAGCAAATAGAGTTTTTTAAATATACTAAAAATAACATTGTTCTTTACTCTTTTGCATTAATAAAGATCAAATGACAAGGAATCTTTGTGAATGAATTACCAGAAGGTACTGTGGTAGTCATGAAGCAATGTGTTCTGCAGGAAACGAGTAGTTCTAAGGATGTCCAGATATACCCAGATATAGTAATTGGGTCTGCAAAAAGCTTAATTAAAATTAGCAATAAATCCTTAGGCCATTTCCTCTTAAGTAAATATTCTGCATCATTCAAATTCCTACATGATCTACTCTGACAGTTTTGGAAGGGTTGCTCTTTTTAACAGATTGCAGTCTAACCCCAAAATAAACATATAATAAAAGAACATTTTTAATGGAACAGTTCATTTAATCTTCTAGTAGAGCCTATTAAAAAGAGATTCAGTTTAAAAACAAATAAAAACAGTATTACTGAAGATTTCAGTTTCGGAATGAAGATTTTCCATTAATTTTTCTTTAAAAAAAGCCCTGTAGTTATTCCACTGGCTTTAATGAAAGTATTGTTGGTACAACCTGATATTTTTTCCCAGTTGCTCATAACTTTTATTCTTTTCCTTACCACTTGTGTTCTTTCTGCATTACTTTCTGCATTTTATTACTTTATGGTAGTATTGGACCTGGTGCTTATTCTTAAAGATGGTAGGTACCAGCCTGCATAACTTATTTGACTATTTGGATACAAAAACCTGGAGATGTGCCAACTGTCTGCTGGCATCATCATTCTGTCATAGTTCATCTAGAAAAGGGCAAGGCACTGCTCTTCATTTTAACTATGGAGGAACTGTTCATCTCACATCTTACTAGCTGAGTCTGAGCAGGGTAACCAAGGAAGCGCTTGCACAATTGAAACACTTCAACATAAGAAACATTAAAAAGGAAAAATATAAAATGCATTACATTTTACAATTCTGTACTCCAGAAATTTCTAGAAAGCAGTGGCTTTAAACACAGTTTTCATAAAAATAGTGTTGGAACAAACTTTGTTTGTATGCATTGCTTTTAGGCTTTGTTATGTGGGCTATTTAAGAATTACCGAGAAAAGGAAGAGCCAGTTGCCACACATGTAATTGCACCTCTGAATAGGGCCTTCTCAGAGACAGCTGAAAGCCAAATTCAAGCTGTTAAAAGCTCTCTAGAAATGTCATAGGTACACACACACAAAAGAAAAAAGGCAAAGTATTTTCTGAGGGGTACCATGTCTTTCTGTAGGGAAAGAGCATCTATAATTGCATGAGTACATCTAGAGAGGACACAGACACTGCAAACTCCTCTCATGGTAGCACGGAGGGCAGGCCAAAGAGTGGGTCCATGCATTTTTGGAAGGAATCCCTACGCAGCACAACACAGACTGCCCATATCCACTGCTCCTGATTATCTTCTCCCCTGATAATATCACTGCTTCTGTGACCATATGTCTCTTAAATGAAGCTTCGCACTATTTTTGATGAAGGGGAAGATTCACTTTACTAATTAGTATACATCTTGGTAATACTTGTTTGTTGAGGAGGACAAAAAGGACCAGGAAGACTTGAAAATGTGATTAATGCCATGCCTCACTACTAAACATCTGAAATTACAAATAAAAGACTTCACCATGCAATTTTATTCAAGTAGGCTATAACTTTGCAGAAATGTAAGAACAAAAAATGATGTGAACATGTCAGACAGCAAGACGTTTTAACATCTCAAAATTGGTAACCATTTTGTTCAACATTTTTCTAAGGGCAGCAACCCAAAATGCTAAATGACTCAGTGTAGCTATTCTTAGAGCTTATTTAAATTCTCTTAAAGTAAATAGTATCCCCGCCCAAAACAGTATCTACCTTTCCACAAGAATGTGTTTCTCTTCTTGCCTTCCCTACCATTTACTTAGGAGCTTGCTCACTAGTGACATTTCTATCACTATGATTAACTAAACTCTAACTTGAGTTCTCATTTCTAGCATCATTTTTAATTCTTCCCCCATTTCCTTGATATCCCTATTTTTAAAAATGAGAAGACAGAAAGGAAGTTTTTCTTGTGATTCATCATAAAGAGAAGTTAATTATTTTATGGATACTATTCCTCATGCTCAATTATTGTTATTTAATGGGCCAAGGCCTGCATTTTTATTAGGACTAAGTCAATACTAATTTTTCTTCTGCTGTACTCTAGAAATCAGGTGTTCTAAGTCACTTAAGGCATGACAGAATTACTTTTTTACCTTGGGACTGCTCTGACACAGAGAACTGAATCTTTTCATGATTCAACTCATATCACCTCTCTGCTGTTCTGCAACACAGCACCCTTGATATCCTTCCTCCAATTAGCGAGCAACTGGGGTACCAGGGGGCACGAATCCTTCTGATTTGGGATTTTTATACACATAGGCACAGCTACATAGGCATCCTTACTAAGAAATTTTATTTCTTTACAACAAAGAGTCTCTTAGCTTAGTACTGCTCTTCCACAATTTTCTCTTTTCCTGCTGTTCACTTTGACTACAAAGCTTATGTCGCACACGTAGGTTGCTCACTACACCAATGGCAGGAATGCTCATTTCATTGTGACCTTCCAGTGTATCCATTTTATCTCACCTCTTTTGTCTCGGTGACACACTAATGGAAAACCAAGAAAAGATGTACCATTGTATCATAAAGATCAGTAGAACCGTTTAACATGCAGATATCTCACATAATGCCCTCACACTTAAGTTGCTTTCTCTCTCAAGTAGATTAACTTAATTTTGAATGTTTGCCTTTTTTTTCAGCATTTCTCTATCCTGTCATTGCCTTTACTGAACATGCATTCAATTTCAAACTGTCCAGCTGCCCATTCAGTTCATATTTATTTTTACTTTCCTGGTGGCAGGATTATCTTTCTTAGATGTCGAGTAGACATCTGACCTGGAAAAGCCACAGTTGCTGTCAACATCCAGCTCCTCATTCAAATAAGCCCCACAACCTTGCAATTTCCTCTGTCAGAAGCTCTGTTCCAACGCAGCTAAGGTTCAGAGCAGAAAGTAGAATAATATTTTTCTTGCAATTACTTTTAAGGTCAGTAATGGGGTCATCAGTAATTAACATCTAGAACATTTCTGACCATTTCTGTTTTTATTAAAATGGGGAAATCTGACATCCTTCTCCTTCAGGGTGGGTTATATGTTCCCACATATTAAAAATCAGAAGACGAATACACACTACTTCTAAACTAGGTGGAAATCACCAACTTTTGCTTTTAGAATGAGAACTGCTGCTTACTGCCTCTCGCCCTTCCACTGTCCTGAAAATAAAATTACAGGGTAGCATACCATTCAGTTCTGCCTGATGGATAAATTTTAATTACAGTTGAAATTAAAAGAGAAAAACATGAGTCAACTATAACAGGAGTATTTATTTATTTTGTGAGAACTAATTCAAACCTCCTTTAAATTTCTGAATTCTTTTTTTGCTGTAAACACTTTGTTTATAGCAATAAATCAATTAATACTTAACTCCGACTTAAACCATGGCAATACCTAACCATTTGGTCATTATTCTTCTGCTCTTAACGTCATGACATGAAACATTAAATTAAATTCACAGATTTGGTTAGCTGCTAATATCTACTTCATCTATTTTTTGAACATGAATGAAAAATAAATCAGAATAGTACTAAAATGTAGTTCTATTTCTGAAATTTGCATCACTTGCTGCTTCATGTTAGGCATCTCACATTTTTGGCACTTCTTCTTAATGTCAGGTCAGAACAATTAATATCATTGTATCGACAAACCTGTAAAATGCAGCCCCAGCAAATAAATTAATTTAAAGAAAAAGAATTATTATTTCCAGTTATGAAATTTAAATAATCTTGTAACTAAAGAAGTTAAAAATCTTTCCAGTTTCCATGTATGGCTAGTTCAACAAGCAGAAATGCAGAGGAGCAACCCCCTACCCCAATATATGATGGGGGACTCCAAGCCAGAAAGCAGCTGGGCAGAAAAGGACCTGGAGGTCCTGGTTCACACCAGGCTGAAGACCTTCAACATGCCCCTGCGGCAAAGAAGGTGCATGGCATCCTGGGCTGCATTAGACAAAGTATTGCCAGTAGGTCAAGGGAGGTGATCCTTCCCCTCTACTCACTACTGGTGAGGCCATGCCTGGAGCATCATGTCCAGTTCTGGCCTCACCAGTACAAGAGAGACATGGACATACTGGAGAGTCCATTGAAAGGCCATGAAGGTGGTGAAGGGGCTGGAGCCTCTACTGAGGGAAGGCTGAGAGAGCTGGAATTGTTCAGCCTGGGGAAGAGAAGGCTCAGGGGGATCTCATCAATGTATGTAAATATCTGAAGGGAGGGTGCAGAGAGGACAGAGTCAGACTCTTTCCAGTGCTGCCCAGGGACAGGACCAGAGGCAATGGGCACAAACTTAAACACAAACTTAAACACAGGAGGTTCCCTCTGAACTTAAGGAGGTTCTGGAGTTTTGATCTTGGAGATACTCAAAAGTCATTTGGACATGGGCCTTGGCAACTTGTTCTAGATGGTGGTGCTTGAGCAAGGGATTTGGATCAGATGACCTCCACAGGTCACTTCCAACTTCAGCCATTCTGTGATTCTGCTATTATTGATTGCAAATAAAGATTAATTTCTCATTTTCTCTGATCAGTTGTTCTAAAAGCAAATTTTCCATGGCAAACTGCCCTCATTGTTAGTAGGTAGTATATTATTTCCTATCTGAATATTTCAAATTTCTATTTCCAGCTGTTGGATCTTGAGCTATTTTTTTCCACAGACACAAATATGGGTTACTCACATTTCTCTCCAGGAAAAGAGAAAACTAATTAGTGTTATTACTGATTCTGAAATGCTCATATAATAAATCTGTTCCCTAACTGTGTTCACTGGCACACAGATGCCAGCCACCATGCTGAACAGATGAATGACCAATCATCTTTTTATTTTCTTCCTTGGAAACGGTGAAAATTACTGAGAAAAGTGAATGTTGTTAAGTTTTTTCCAAAGAGATTATTTTGAAATTACTCCTAAATTGAAATCATAAGCAGAAGTAATTTGAGATTGCTTCAGTTGTGCTATAAAAGATTCCAAACAGGGTTAATTTTACATCTTTCAGGTTCAGAGATCTAAAGAATGGGCCCCCCAGTGTGGTGACATTTTCCACACACTGTATGAGGACTGGGGGTAACAATGGAGTGATTCCTTCCTTACTAATATTACAGTGCAAGTTGTCAAGCAATTATCTCTGACAGATGCACAAAACAGAAAGATCACACCCTCCCATACCCATAGTACTGAGGTAATGATGAAAAACAAAATCTAAAATACACAGAGACAAGACAGAGACAACATGATACCAGGTTGTAATTCACTCACAAACATTTTTAGCTGGCTAACTCCCATTTTTTAAGGCCCACTGAAACATTGTTGAATTAAAAGCATTCTCAGTAGATTCCTTTGCCATGACAACAGCTTGGAGGAGGTTTCAGAACAATTTTATGATACAATTTTTGTGCTGTGCCATATTATTTTCATGCAAGAAAAATATTAAAATGCCTGCATCTTTATGGTCTAATGTGTGGTGATAACAATCACCTGGTTTTGAGTTGCTCTCTGCCGCATGCGAGAAGTGACTTTGATTCCACTCTATAGTCTTTAGCCAGATAGCCAACAGTAAAAAGCTTAGAGCAGACCCAATTGCTTAAATGCCCTTAAAAACACCGTTCTTTCACAGAAAACAATGCGCTACTTAAATGCAAGTTGAAAAAAATGTCACAAAATCATGGCACTTCTTGCCTGTGAAAAGTATGAACAATTTTCATCTGTGGCAACACAGAAACAATTGGACCATTGTACTTGTTTTCTGGATTTGTTACATATATTTATCCTATGCCTCTACAATAACACATCTTTCACAACTTCTTGAAGAAATCACATAAACTTACTTGCAGCAAACTCTGTGGGCATCCAGTAAGAGGAAGGGGTATTTCACACACATCAGGAAGTGATATATAAGTCAGCAACCATCTTTGGGTATTTTGTGTGTTTAGCAATTACATGATCCAGTTAATTTTTAATGACTGAAAATATTAGGAAAAGTAAGCAGAGTTTTATGTTAAACAAATGAGCACCTTGAGATCAAGGTGTGTTTTCTTTTGCTGTGCTACGAAGTCGTCTTCTGCACCTGCACATTTGATAAATGGATGAAATATCAGATAATTTACTCCCTAGTCCAAGAAGTTTTGCATACTACCCACACTTTTTTTTCACTACAAACTCTACCCAGTGATATAGATTAACAGGACATTGCTATGTCTGAGTCAAGGAAAAATTATGTTCTAGGATTTTTTTATTATAAGTATATTTCATCAATATTTTATTTGTGGCTCACAGCAAACTAATTCTGAGTTACAGTATGTGCTCTTTTAAAATGATCAGAAATACTATAAAGCTGTCAAGCTTCAGCTGCTTAATTTGAGGGAAGTATTAAGTCATTATTTTAACAGTACTGTCAGTATAGAGCTCCTGTTGTATAGGAAAAAAAAAATCAGAGTGGAAGAGTCCATAAAACTAAGACATCAAAACTTCAGAACTGTATGTTTAGAAATAGCAGCATCTGCTGTGACATACACAATTTTTAAGACTTCCTATGAAAAATGTGCAAATTATACATACATTTCTGGCTTGCATCCAAAATCAAAGAGATGAACCACATATATCAAATCCAACGGGTTGAAAAACCACATAGAAATCAACTCTGGTCCTCTTCAAAATTAGTGTTCAGATATTGAAATGCCAAAGGTTCTCTTGTCCACCAAGGCTCAGTTTCCAAATTTGTTCAGAGCACCGAGGATCTGACCCATTCCCTACACAGCACCTGTCCCCACTTAATGCAGGAGAACAACGGGGCATCTGTGGGGGTTTGCACAGCCAGCTCTTGGCAAAATGGCCCAGGTTACCAGGGCTGTTAGGAACACCTCAGCAGTTGTTTTCCAAAAATCACATTAAAAAGAAAGATGATCATTAGCTGGATAAACACTGATGGGAAGTTATAAGGAGACTTCCAAAACAAAGAAGGCACCAGCTTCAAAGAAGTGTAAAAGAAATGTAGAAATCTTTAACACTGGAGAGAGACCCGGGAGTGGGGACAGCAGCAGCCAAGCCCAGGTTTGTCACTGCCAGCAGTTGCCCCATGGCATCATGAACTGTCTCCCCATGTGGCACAGTGGTGAACCCCCACCCCACATGTATGGGATCCCATTTGCCCATTTCAGCCATCCCAACCTCGCCTAAATTTTAAGCACTTTGTGAACCAGATTTCCCAAATACCTTAATGAGCTATGTAGGAAATAGAAAGAGGTAGGTGCCATTAAAGAACTTCCTGTCTCATTTACTTTCAGGTATTCAAGTGAATATGATCTTCCTCTGAGGGTCTTCAAAGACGTCTACAACTTTACATATATAATATGCCTTACATCTAGACTAGGTGGCCTTATAACCGAGATTCAAGTTAGGTAAATGTGAAACTGGACTGGATTTTCACCTAAGGTTAGTAAGATGAATGAAGGTCTCAATGCAGAGAACTATAACACCTAAAATAACTCTAATCTACAATTTTATCCAGCTGGAAATTGCCCATTGTCTTCAACAGCTACTGATTTCAGTGCAATAGATGGCTTGAATTTTAAATGAAGGCTTTATTTTTGAGGCATTTGCTTCCTGTGAGCAACTGAGAAGACATCAAAAAAAGGCATCGACAAATATAAAACCTGTATGTATAGTTTTCTGACAAAGACCTTCATAGACAACGACAAGTGTGTTACAGTTGATGCAGTACCTGCTCTCTCACCTCTTACATTTCAGTCTGTATATCAGAATTTTACAAGGATGTTGTTAACTCCCGAATCACGGAAGATCTTTTTCAGAAAACCTGACAGGCCCTTAATTATACATGTCCTGGAGGACACTGGTACAATACCAATTTTGTTTCCTTGGTTACTAACTCATGTAATCATAATGTATATATTCTACCACAGCATTATTATGACATGCCAAAGAAAGCATGTCATTATTCAGGCTGGTGAACACTTAATATAAAACAGCTGTACATGACTTTAGGTTATTTAAATTATATCAAGAATTCTCCTTTCATTTGACTTAAAGAAAATGGCGGCAGTAAGTCAGAGAATGAACGTGAAGTAAAGTAGGATTATATTAATTAAATTTTAGGGCAGTGTTATCTTTATAATAAGCTGTATACAGTGGTATTTCAGAAGCTCTGATAAGTGTCAATGTTTTGTTATGAGTACGGTATGAATACACAAAAGATTCAGTTGGCCAGAAGAAGCTTGACAGATCCTTGACCTCTTCACTAGGAAAGGAAAAAAATGTCTCAGAGTTGTAACCAAAATATTTGCAACCTCAGGCTTTCATTACCATACAATAAAACACTTGCTTCTGCTTTTTCCCTCATTCATTTTTACCTCATAGTAAAAGGATGATTTTTTTACTCATGTATGACAAATGGATTTTGTCAATGTCTGTTTAGCTGTGGGGTGTCTTCTGAGATCCAAACTAGATGTCTGCAAAGAGCACACCTCAGAAAAGACAGACTTAAAGGGAAAGTTTACCTTGAGTTTTACAGCTTTGTAATTTTATCACCTTTTGGGAGCGATGAAGAAATGTAAAATAAGGTAAGGGGAAAAGTATGATCCACAGAATTTTAACGGATGTGTACCAGAGCAGACAAACTCCATTAATTCTTACTGCAGGCAGAGTTTCACTTTCCATGGAATAAGAGTCAGTGGACAACAACATCACTGACGACAGCATTTTCCAGTTTTTTACATCTCATTTGGGGTGGGGAGAGTGTGGTGAGCTGTTCACCTGTGAAGGGGTCAGCCATAAAATAGCTCCATCTGCTCTCTGCCTGCATTTGGTACTGCTGAATGCAGTTCAGGACTTGTTCACTTTTTAAAAGGAGTTTGTTTTCCAAAGGTTTTTCTTTAGCGCCCTTTGGAATTAACTTGGAATCAGTTGTAAGATAACTTACATAACATATACAGAAGATTTTCTATAAAATGCCTGATGCAAAAATCACTTCAAGTGAGGGTCTGCTGGGATGCCATTGCTGCAGAGTTTCTTTTGCCTGTCCAAGCTCACCTTAGAGAGAAAAAAATCATGAAGAATCAACTGTAATACAGTTTCCTTCATATATACTTTAAAGTGAATTAAGCTTTCTTGATAATTTGGTGGATAATAGATAACAACTTTTGAAAAAAACTACATTTGAGAAAGGGCTTTATGACAGCCAAAGAATTTAAAATACCTGCTGAAGGAAAAGATGAAAAATTTACTAAGCCAAAGTGAAATTAGCATCATGAATGCAAGGGGTGAATAAACAGAATAGTGATACTGTGGGGGAATTCATCCACTCCAAATTTATGTATCTATGCATCTGTGTCTAAGATGCTTCCTTAGCCTATGTGTATAGATGTTGAAAAGAAATGATCAGGTTTTTCCAAGGTAGATGTCAGAATAGACCAAATGCATAGTTTAAATACACTCAGAAATAAAACAAAACAATCTCACCACTGTACAGTGGTCCAACCTTGCCACCTTGTTGCCTAAAAGTGAGACCAAGGCAACATTGGTGTTCCTATCACTACTTAATGGGATGTGACCAAAGGAGTATTTTGGTTCTGAAGGAAGCAGTGTTCGCTGACAGATTTAGACTCCCAAAATGATGTTTTGGTGAAAGGATTATGGCAATAGTAAGCAAAATATAAAGAAGAAAAGTCCTAGTAGTTTCTGATATTTAAAGCTAATGACACTAAGAAGACAGGCCGTGAAAACGGTATTCATGCCAAGTTCAAAGCTGGTAATAAATAAGTTCCTCATACATAAGGAAATCTGCTCATCAGATGTTTGCATCATCTTAGTTGTGTGATCTGGAACAAAATTTTTATTACCTAAAAAGACTAGTTCCTCAGGTGCGGTGCAGCAATCACATCAGTGTGGCACATTTGCACCAGGTGGAAAACACTACAGCTTTTAGCTCTGCCTGTATCGAGATGATTACACTATGGCTTAGACTGGATGCTCCTTAAAGCGATGAAGAGATGACTTTGGGTTCCTGTAGGAATGAGGGAAGGTCTGTGAGGGAGAATAGCATAAGGGGAAATAAGAAGATAATAGTATGTAGGTTCCAGCTTGGAAAGTGAGAAGGGAAATTACATTTCTCTTTCTGTTTTTAAATGTAGATCTGCAATGACAGCAGCTGTCGCTGCCATCGATGGGTGGTAACGGAGCCAACTAGTCTGGAAATTCCTGCCTAACTCACTGCATAGCTTTCTGAATCTATATGAAAGACACACACAGCTTAAAGCCCATTAAAATGCTCCCTGGATAGCTTTTTAAGTATTTTTGAATGTTTTCCTTTGGAAGACTTTCATAAATCAAGATATTATTTGTATATTGTATTATTAATCTGTAATCATTGAGCAATTCTCAAGTCTTAAGTCAGACAAACACAATAAGAAAGTCAATAAGAAAGTTAAAGTGAGGATAAAAGCATAAATAGACACGGTACTGCTTATTTTCTACGCTTATTTCCTTAGTAAAAATCTATGATGCAAAAATACTTTAAAAACTTACTTCTCAAAGATACAGAAATTTAGCAGAATGATTTAATGTCCACCATCGAAATTCACAAGTAATACTGCCACTCTTGTAAGAGAGAATGCAGAATTTCCTGTGAATAGATTCTGCAATCAAGCCCCTTTCTTAATGGGTCCACTTTATTACACTTAGGGAGGAGGTTAGCAACCACTTAGTGCCAATATAAAGTCTTCCCAAAAGTACTAATGACAAATTAGTGGTTTTGATGGCAGAAGCATATATAAATATGGTCAAAACTGTAACCAATACATAATTGTATATTTTATAAATATAATAAGCAAGTCTTTTAATTTTCAATAGCCAGATACAGCGTTAAAGAGATGGAAATGAACAAGTTCTATTAGTGGACATTCCCTATAATCAAGAAAAGTAATTATGTTGGATTATGTACACTCCATGGATAATTGCTGCTCAATGACCTAAATGGCCTTAAAATACTATGTCACCCAATCAGTAACTCCTAAAGAGAATCACTGCTTTAAATTCTGTGTTGAGACTTTTGCATCTGAAAGTTTAGGAGTAAATACCTAACTTAATATAACCAATTAAATATTCTTTACTTTTCTTGAGTTCTGCGTAAAAAGGTTTCTATTCAAAACAACAGAAGCCTCATGCTATGAACTATCAAGGCACTTATCTTGTCCTGTATCATTACATTTACAGAGTTTTCTTATTTGGCAATGACAATCTTTGTGCAAACAAGCTGTTGGAGGTCTGAGCACATCTATGCAATTTATTTGATGACTGCAGCCACATTTATTTTACCACACATAATTTGCTTTAAAAAAAAAATATCTGTGTTTGAAGTCACTTCTATTTTGCAAAACACCTCTTTCGTCCAGGAAAGTTGGTGCATTGGATGGGTGACCATCAGCACTTCTGTACTGATGAGATAACATTAAATAGTAAATAATTGTGTTTTATCTGCTTTATAGAGCTCATTTCTCATACAAAAACTAAAAATAAAAAAAACCCCACCTAATTAATTAACTTGTACATTTACGTTCTAAATTAATTTACACACAGATCGCAGTAGAGCGAGTGGGAGGGGAATAGGATAAAAAAAGTTTTTCCTCTGGTATCAGGGAAGATTTAACTTACCACTCATGTTTTGGTTTTTTTTGATACCAAGCTGCACTATACAAACTAATGTATAGCACAGTTTTGGATTGAGACATTGTCTTCATCTCTAAAGGCCCTTCTTCACTAGAAACAGTTGATGTGGGGAAGAAGACGTGTTTGTGCTTATGAATACTGCCTCATTCTCCAATCCATCCACTAGGCTTGTTGTATTTATATTTCACTTATGATACTTTTAAATCAATAACTGTTTTTAAATAACTGCTTCGTGGCACTTCGTACATGGAGCTCCTTTACTCTATGATTAAATTAATAAACCAGTAAAAATATAATAGACAGAAAATAAAAAAGACACCATGCTCTGAAATGAATTAAAAAGTGGAATGAAAGAAATAAATTAACAGCCATTAATGGCCATTTTTTAAATTTAAGAAGTTACCTCACCTGCAAGGTGTTCATTATCATAATTTTTATTCTTGCTTTCCTCTAGCTTCAGTGAAAACAGTCACATTTATTCTTTTACTTCTCCCAATGATTACCCTAACCTGAAAAGGTACCTGTTTTTAATAGAAACTTCCAAAACATAAAAGTACATACATCTGTCTGTTGTCTATTTCCCACTTCTTGCACACACACAAGAAAATTACAGTAGTGACTACATTTAGAATAATTGACCATAATTCTCTATACAGGCCATTTTAGCATATAAACAGCCAACTTGGAGAGCAAGTTACACTTCGGATATGATAATAAAGGCTTTATCCAATGGATTAATTGCACTGTTTTGTTCTCTGATATGAACTGATGAGAATCACAAAACTGTGAATTAGATTTGAGAAAAAGCTTTTTTAAAAAAGGCCTGAATTATCTTCCACTGTCCCTCAGAGTTTGTATAGTTGAAGTTCTATCTTTATAGGGTTAAAATATCAATGAAATTATCTATATCCAGGCTTAGGCAAAATAATGTCCTAGTTCCTTTCTTTAAGTATTTCTTATACAAAGATGTATGTCTTAGTAATTAAATTCAATAACCCATGACTTCATTGGGATTTAAGCATATTCTGAAATGTTTTGCTAATCTGGATTAAAACCTAAACTCATATCAAGAAGAATCATAAATAATCATAAATAAAGAATCATAAATAAAATCCCAGTCCTATCAATGGGGCTACGGCAAACAAATACGTAATTGAAGGTGAACAGCTGTATCAAATATGGCTTAGGAATGAATAGCTAGAAAGACATTCCTTCTATCATCAAGTTCAGTCCACAATCGCAGCGAAAATAAAAGTAGGCTCTTTCATAAATTTAAAATTAATTTCTTTTTGCTCCTTTAAAACCAAAACCCATCAGATTTTCAATAGTACCATTAATTTTCAGTCTTAATGGAGTCATATTCAGGTTTTTCCCATTTCTTAAACCTCTTTTATCTTAATTTTTTTTTTTTCACTTTGGTATTCATTCCTGAATCTATCTATAGAGAGTGAATTAAACCCCTCTTATGTATCGATCTTTACTTTGCTAAAGTAATTAAGCTAAGTTATTTCAGTACGACAGGCACTTTGCTCTGCTCAGCAGCTTCGTGTGTCTTTTGAGCGTTTTTTCCAATTTACATCTTTCTTGAACACGAGTATGCAAAATAGTACAAAGAATTTCAGTTGAGGGCTTGCCAATCTCTTACATAGCAGCTTTTCTCCTTCCTATCTCTCTGTACTAAACATGACAACGAATTACAGACAGATTAATTCTATAGTCCACTTCCTCAGCTGATAAAAATCAATAATTCCCTCAAAGAAATATCAGATTAGTCTGCCATTTTTAAACTTTTCCATTGTCAACACTTCAAAATTATTTTAAAATTTTGCATTCTATACAGTTGATCAAATTAATACATAGTTTCCTGAAAGATGTTTTTTTCCTAAAATGAGCTAGATTTGCTATTTGTAGTATTACTTGTCATGTTATAAATGCCCTAAACATACTGGATGTAAAACTTGCAATTTCATATTTAAATTCTTCAGATATTCTAATTTGGTGATAATCTGCTCCCCTGCACCCCAAGTCAAGTTCTTGATTTTGCTTCTATCTCAGATGCAACAAATTGTTTGTTTTTTAAAAAACAAACAAACAAACCTCAAACAAAAATCCAAAACAAAATCCAAATCCCATAAGTTTACACACTTTATCATTGGTCATTTTTCTTCCATGTCTAGGTTCTATATGATACTTATTGAATAATTTTTTAGTCTGGAGTATAGCTAATCCTTACCCTCCCCCTGCCAATGAAACCTCGACTTATTTCATTTCTATTTATGTTGTCAAAGAATCTACTATTTTATTTAGTTCTCTGTAAGGTCTACTTCAATTTTATTTTTCTCAACCTCACTTTGCAACCTGTAGAACAGAGCTTATTTTCTTGGCTGATAAATGTCTTTTCTGTTCCTTGTATTCTCTTCTAATATTTTTTTATGGTCATTAAAGATTAAATCTTTCTCTTATTTTCTTTTGGTTTTGCCTGGAAAATTCTGGATCATTTGATATTTTCATCTTACAGAAGCCCCAACCCCTGGCTATGAAATTTCCCAAATTAACTGACTTCGTATAGCTCCATGCTTTTCAAGAAAGAACATCTTTGAATAATATCTGTAAATAATAAAACTATACTCTTTAATATATGGACATACATGTACTTGTTTTTGTGCTTATTTGTCAAAGCATCATTCAACCTGGTTTTACTTTCTTCTTGTTCAAGTGAGTCATACACTACTCATCTTTTATTATCAAAGGTGAAAATAAACTGGAAAAGATTAAATGTAAACTTTCTTGGTGGAAGTGATGACATTTTTCTTGCCCTATTGATCAAAACATTGAGTGTTTACTCAGTGTTTACTGAATGGAATGCTATGAGACACTATCTGACAATGGATGTCTGGAGTTTAATTCACATATATGCAGTACACCGTTGAAATGATACTTCCCATTTTTCTTAGCTGTTACTTTCTCCTATAAAAACGTCTTGATATCTGAGTCACTGACTGTGTTAGCTATAATGCTTTTTGTGCCATAGCCCAACTAGAGATGTTTTTATCTACAGAATAAACATTATTTTTCCACAAAAAATCCTTTTTTAACAAAAAGAAATAGGACTGTTTCTTGTCCATAGAAGTTGTGCTTGAATGTGCAAGCGACAATAACTGGATAATTAACATAACAGTTCCCAGGGTGACGAACACAGTAGGCCATAATGCTTTTAGTAGTTTTATCAGCCTTTGTTTACTTATTTAAAATTATAAACAAGACATTTAATGAATAGTAGTCAGAGATACTCTCAGCTGCAGTAGAAATGTGCTAAAGCCTATAATAAACTGAGAATCAGCAAATTTAATTGCAAATCTTTAACTGAGAATTGAGTAACAGATCAGAACTGGACTTCTACTTCATAAAACGTACTGCAGAATTTCCATTTAACTGAACTTTTATTAGCTGAAACTAATATTGAGCTATAGCTATTTCATGGACCTAGATTTGTATTTAATGACCCATATTTGGAGAGCAAGTCTAAAAATTATTTTTTTTTGTCTTTTTTCACTACCCTAATAATTATAATCAAAATCAATGAACTCATAAACGACTAAAATATCTTCCCCTCTGAGATCAAGTCTTCATGACATAAGGGTACCATGAAGTTAAAGGGACTGCTCACATAAGGAATGTTTTACCTTTCCCTCTTGAAAGGTATGAAATAATTTGTTTATTAACCATAACCATGAAAATAAAAACCTTGTTCTTAGATCAAAAAGAATAACAATCCCAGTCCTCCCATAATATTATGAAGACTTACAAATTTAGGGTTTAACAAAAACATCCTGCTCAAGCACTCCAGGGGGCCTCTATTGTGACATACTAAATGACATAGCGAGGAATTATTACAGAGAGAAGGGCGGAAGCAAAACATAAAAGGACTGCGCATGGCAATATGTCATTATTTGAAATCTACCTGGGGGTTTTGTTTTTCTGGTCTGAATAATTTTTTACAGTTTGATTTTGACAATGTTAACTAAATATGTTTAACTTGATAGCTTGTTTCACTTCACACTACACTTGGAGATATGAAATCATGTTATGACTCTTCATTACTCTGCCTTCACAGGAGACCTACAAAGACAATTATTTCTCTTGTTTTTTATATGAATAAAATTAATTTGCAGCAAGGTTTAGTGACCTTATTAATGTCACATAGGAAGCAAGAGACATCCTAAAATGAAGCAAAGACTTTTTTCACCTTAGACAACTTTCACCTCTGACCACAGGTTAATTTCTTACAGCACATACAGCCAGTTCCAGCACAAAATCCCGTGAAGCTTAGCTTGGTCAAGTTTGTATTTCATTTTGGGCATTTGAGATCAGCATATACCAACCTGCTCCTGTTTTAGCTATCTTTCTTGCAAGTAAAATTACGTTTGCATCTTGCCAATAACAGAAACTTTCGGATTCATGATCACTAATTCAAATATGCTTAAATTAAATTAAACATGTTTCTTCACTATCCGTTAATTTGCATACCCTTGGTATGGCAGGGTTATTCTGTGAATAAAATGCACATAAAAATACCTTTTCAAAAACATTCTTCTATTGGGCCTTCTGATGTGTCACTAATAGGAAGCTGTTCCAGCTCCTGGCTATCACTTTTGAATGGAAGTTTAAAAATTAGTTATTGAAAAAAAATTCTCAATAATTAACCAAGAAACAATTCACATGTACGCTCTCATTTTGCTCAAATGCGAATATATTGAGGCAAGAAAAATAGAGACACACAGAATAACACCAAAGGTGAATGCTGAATAATAAACAGGATCCAAACCAGGGTTTTTTTGGTAAATATTCAGCTAATCTAGAAAGTTTGAACTCTCTAAATATAAAATAAACTAAAATACAGACTTCTCTGTAGCAGCAGTGTGTAAGTGTCTCCTTTACTGCAGAAGTTTGGCCAAAACCATCTCATCTCTCATAAGGAACATATCCTAATTTCCCACTCCGTTCCCTCCTGCAGGCTTTAGAGTCATTCCTGATTCCTCACAAGAGGTATATGGAGCCAGGACACGTCTGAGCACCTCTGACCACAAGACATTCCACAGACATTTCTTGGTAAGGAACACTGCGTAGTACCACTGTGTGGAGAAAACTCCTTGAAAGCTCATTTCACACTATCACTTAGACAAAAATCTTCTCTCATTTTAAACAGCATGTCATTGTAATGCATTTCTGAGCTCCCCCAGCACCCACAATGCATTTCAAGTGCTTCTGATTTTACCAGAAACCCAAGAGAAATGTTTGAGATTAAAAGAGCTTAATCTACATCAACTGACAGCAGAAAATATTAATTATTTTTCTATTGCTTTAGCACAGCTCCACTGTATTTTTCAAAGAATGCTACTGGCTTCCCCAGCTGGTACATAAATGCCTGCTTGGCACAAAGATCATGAACTAGTTCTCTCACATTTCGGTAGTTATTTCGTGGCTCACATAAGCTTTACACAGCTACTGTATATAAACAACATAATCTCAGTTTTATGAACACTGGGCTCGATACACTCTAAGCAAGCCTTTACTTTTCCAGAATCTTTCTTTATCTTTGATTTCTGTATCCCTCCAGAATGTTCGCTGCAACTGCCAGCATGTGTTTTACTATTGTTCTTTCCTCCAAAAATGTCAGAATGATCGCATAAAACTACTAAGAGATTTGAAAACAGTGTAAATCTATGTGCAGAAAGTCTCCTTGATAAGGCTAAGTTTTTTCTTTTAGTATTTAAAGTGACACTGAGTTTTCTATTAAGAAATCACTTTACTTAGAGCTGTAGTTACATTACATTAAAACGAGCTTGAATATTTTTTCTCAGAGCACTGTTTAGTGTTGCCAGTACTATAAGCAGAAATAAAGTAAAATAAAAATCTGAATTTCTCCCCCTCCAAAAAAAATACATTGGTTCCTCCAAGAAAAAAAAAATAATGTTTTATGACTATCTCTACTCTGTAAGTTATGACAGAAGAATATTATTGCACTTGCAAACCATAGCACTCAAAAATTAGAAAATGTCATCATTTAGCAGCTGTTTTAATTCATCTCCTTTTGGATTTTTAATATAATGCAATTCTTAATGATCCTGTCACACAGTATTTTCCCCACAGGTTTGCCACTTCAATCAGCCTTGTGAAAATTACACCCTTTTTTTTTCATTTGCCATACAGAACCTCATGCTCACCTTCCACTCTCCTGATGTTTCTGAACCCATGATCACAAGTCCCCAAAGCCTCGTCTCACCCTCCTCTGGTTCTTAGTTCTCACACAGAAAATCAACATAAATGAGTGCAAGTGTACACAAATTTAACCTGCCTGCAGTTTAGGCAGGAACCTTAGTATGGCACTGAGCCTCATACACCACCTGAGGAGGGTTGAGGTCTACGCTGTTGGCCTAAACCTCCCAGACCACCCCATTAGATCATGTCCAGCCAATCCTTCCAGAGGAAGATCACATTTATCAACATACCTGCATGTGTCAGGCACTCTTTGGGTAGCTGCCGTATCTCAACGAGGTTTCTAATTTTCCTACAATCCCTGCCCTGAATTGGTCAAGACTGGGATGTCTGTCACCTTCGTCGCTCTTTCTGTTTTGAGTTCTTTGCCCTGTATCTGCCCTACTCCTTCTGATTGTTCAATGGCACCTTCCCTCTTCCCCTTATTTGCTCATCGTTTTAATCTAAAGCCAGGCTGTAGACCAACTCCATCAGCCATCCCCCTGGATTGCACCTTCTGCTTTTCTTTTCTGTGTTTCTCCATCTGTCACATTCATCCTGCTGACTGGAACATCCAAGCTGCAACATATTTTCTACCTTTCCTGTCCTTACGCATCTTAAGGCTGACCTTATGCATCTAAGGCCTGACCAAAGGTTGTTTATACAGCTTCTGACTTTCCAGAGGGAGGTCAGATCCCAATGGTTGAATCTCCTCTCCGTCATCTCATCATCCATCACTGTCAACTCTTTCTATTTTTTTCATTCTTTTCTTCCCTACCTCTGTCCCTAGTTACGTTGTCTTTCCAAACTGTTGTCCTGGCTCACTCACACCTGTTTCTTTTGACCTCGCCTGCACTGTGGTGAAAATCCCTGAAGTCCTTCTCTACAAAAGGCATTCCTAGTCCAAAAATCATCACTGAAGTATCTGAATCCTGTGACTTACATAACCTCTTGGTTTATCACTAGTTTCTTCAGGAGAATAATATAAAACATGATCTACCTCCTCTTGTAATAAAAATATTCTGTCTCCCCCCAACATCTACTCTCTTTCAAAGAACTGAATACCATTTGCCTATGTGAACAGTCCTAGCCCATGGCCTTGTTGCTCTCCTTCTGTTCACAAAGGCACATGAGCTAAAATAGCCCTAACCAAAATCCCATTTATGAAAGTGAGACCATACAGAACTTCAGTTTTTCACCCTGCCTTTACCTGAGGTTGGTGCATCTGCCTTTAGCAGTGAAACCTGCACCAATTTTGTAAAAGGAAGAGTGGGCTGATCCTCAACTACAGCTGCATTCAGGAATGCTATTGCTTACAGCAGTGTTTAAGATACAACATGACACTTATTTTCAGAGGTAAGATTAAAGAAAAGAATGAGGCAAAGTGACAGAAATGACCTTGGAAAAGGTATCCCTTCCCAGCAGCAATTATGACAATCTGCACTTCACTGTGCTGCAAAATTAGCCTGCAGAAGTGAATTATTTCAAAAACATAAAAATAACTGAATTCAGTTTTCTTAATTTGAACTTGACAGTGGGGCTTTTTTTAACTGTGGAATTGACAATAACAACATATTATTTAAAGAAAGCAATAAAGATCCTAGTTTTCACATTTGCAGCCTGTCACAGTTCTATGATTAAAGTTTTACCTAATTTCGTTTGCAATTCTGGAGAACAAAGCAATTTACAAATCTCTATAGAAAATGCTGAAAAACTACTAATTTAATCATTCTGATATTTCAGGAACATATTTAGCTCAGCAATGATCAGAGCTATTTGTGCCAATCTATATCAGTAAAATCAAGAGAGCTGTTAGCATTCCGTAATTATTTGGAAATGGAACTTGCCGTTTCCTGGCTATCACAACAAGGTTAAAGCCTTAGTCAGTGTTAATTTCAAAAACTCCCCAACAGTAATGAAGTTGTACTGATTGACATCAGCTGAGAATTGGTTGCTAGTGTGTATACAGCATAATGGAAACTCTTAAGAGTTACTGTTAAGAGTACTAACTTAAAATACATTGTACAGAACAAGTTCCAAAAGAGGATAAGAAGAGTTCTAGCTGCAGACCTAACTCAGCTATTAAATCAGTAAGGCACAGCTTTTGACACTCTCCAAGTCTCCTGCTCCACCAAAGTCCTTGTGCGTACTAAACTTCAGACCTTGATCTCACAGGAAGCTGTGTGAGACTCACCAAGGACGAATGGATCCCTTCACATCTGCAATCCATGTAGGCATTGCATTCTCTCTACATGCATGAATAAAATAACTGCAGGCAGTATGAGTAGGCAACAACATATATCATAATTAATATAACATTTATATAGATTCAAACGCCAGTGGATAAATAGAAAAAGCAGCCTTTTTAGAATGAAATAGATTTGTGATGCATCATGCTTTAGTTGTCATGCACTGCATTTTCATGTGAGTAATACCATAAAGGAGAAAAAAAATAAAACAGATGAAACTGAAAAGAAAATTAAGAAGTTAAGAAGTGGTTTATTTAGTTGCCAGCTACTTTTCTTAGCATTTATGTAAAGTAGGCTGTTTCCTCAAATTACCAAACAACTCTAAGAACAATTATTTTTATTTCTATGGCATTGCTCATCTGAAATATATTGCAGAGGCCTAACCTATCGTTCAAGTGTTCCGTATGAAGAATACACAACAGCAGCATTACATTCAATCAACAGCATTATTGCAGCACGGCTGTATTCATGGATAGAGTGAAATACAGAGAACCAAATCCTTGCTTCTGTGGATGGCAAACAAACCCAAACTCCTAGCAGTGATATTGGTGCTGGTGCTGCCTGCAGAGAACGAACAGACAAGTCATGCTTTCCTCTTCTCAAGCTTTTCAGTGACACAGAAAGAGTAGTATATGGCCCAGATTTAACAAAGCAGCTGGCCAGAATCATAAATCTAACCAAGGACAATGAGAACATCATCCAAACTCGGACTTGCAATCTTTTAAATAATCCTACACAGAACGAGAAACAAACAAAAAACCCACCCCTACATGTGTGCTAAGGGACATATTTTAAAAGTTCCATGATTGCCTTAATATAATAGCTGCAGAATAATATTTTCCAAGATGATGTGATATTCTTCAGCTCCCAGAAGTGAAAATTGGTCTATATCATTCAGAATCAGTTTTCTCATCTCAAACTTGGCAGCATGTGTCATTGAAAATAAACTTAGAAGTGCACTTATGTGAGAGATTCATGGAGCAGTGAAGACAAAGGTAATGGAACATTTAACTATGTCGTATGTTTTTATAAGTGGAGATGACAGGAAATAAATCCCTTCCCATCGGCCTGCAGGGTCACTATAGTCTATTCATCTCTATGTGGTTTCTCTAGCACAGACACAGCCACCACCTTTAAAGGCGGTAGGACTGTGTGTTGTTGCCACTGGCCACCCTGTATCAGCCAAGGAAATTGCTCTTTAAGCATTCCCATATTTTCTGTGGTCTCTCTTTGGGGTATGAAAGGAGAATTGGGGTATGAAGGGAAACTAAAGCACCGTGTGGAATACCGTATGGAGACACATTTGTCTGCCACACGCTACAGTTCTGCATGATTCTGTCTGAACAGGGACAGCACACAATTCACGGGGAACAGAGCAGCTCTGCACAATGATGTACATACAAGATATGAACCAAAATACAGATCAACCCATTTTAAATGTTCCTCTCTCTCTAGCAAATCCCCCTTCTCTTCTTCTGTGCACATATTTAAGACCTATAATGGATTACCTAACAGAAGGAAAAGACATTTTCAACCTCGTGCCATGATCCTGCACCAGAACAGAAGTGGACTGGGAGAATGTGGAGCTCCAGAGCACTGCAGAGCCTCCCTTGCACGACTTCTGGAATACTCAAGTTGAAAGACTAGTTTCCATAATTACTCATGGTTTTCTTATTTCTATATTACTCTTACACCTTCACTAATCCTTCTGGCCAGCAGCGTGAAGTGCTTTGTGCTTTGAGCTTAATGGACCTGATGACATCAATCTGCTTTAGCTTTAACTTTGAAGAATTGTTAGTGTTTTGTAGATCACATTTTTATAGGTGCTACATGGAATCACATAATGAAAGAAAATTAAGCTGCTATAAACATCACTGTATTGTCTGGGGAAGAAGAGCGTTATTTTACAAGACGCAGAAAGTTAAGGCCTGTAGTAATTTAACAAAATTCTACCAGGGGCACAGAAAACTAAATTAATTCTCACTTCAATTCAATGAAAGTTCATGACGAAATTGCACTCGAGCAGTAAAAAATGCACTCCAAGTTATGACTATACATTTTCTATGAAACTTTTCTTATGTTCTTAGCTGATAAATTAAAATCACCACTCAAGCAACTTTTTTTTTTCCAAGCCTAAGCCAGGCTACGCTGGTAGTGTTCTTCCTCCTCATAAAATCATTCACAGCAGAATTGGGGAACCAAATAATAATCACTTCAGAAAAGGCTTCATGAAATGAAATACAAATTCTTCTCCCTTTTTTGTTTTTAACTGGATATACAGCATACCCTGGATTTAAGGTGAACTTCAGTCTAGAACAACGGTCTCTTTTCAGATAATTAAAAAAATCAGGCCCTTGTAGAACATATTCAATGTATTACATAATCAAGTATAAATTTATCTTCAGAATTTATCTACATGTTCTCTCCATCACCCAAATGGCTTCACCAACAACTGCCGTGTGCTCTTACCTGTGTTGTGTACCCTGAGAACCAGGAGGTCATTTGAGTCGCTCAGGAGGATAAGAGGCCCATTTCTTGCTCAGAGACTACAGTCTCTCCAAAACCATAATTATCCTCTTAAAATTCAGCTTTTGTCTAGCCTTTGGTAACTGTTTATGACCACAGGCATTTCCAAAACAGAGTAAAAGAGCAGTTATTGTATTTTAAATTGCAGTCTGTGCCATAGCATGTCCTTAACGACGACAGCAAAGCTGTCGCCTCAGGAAGCTCGTGTCCAAGTCAGGAAGACTTCTGCCTTTCTACAAGAGCACGACCTGGCCTTTGGCCATGATACACTTAAAGACACACTCTCAGCAACCCCTCAATGTAAAAATTACCATTAGAAGGTTGCAGTGACTGATGAGCTACATAGAATTTATTTGGGGAGCTTTGCCTTTTAAAAATGAAAGTGATATACGTAGTACCTAAATACTTAATGTCTTTTTATTGAGCTTTACCCATGACTTTGAAAGGCAACTCTGTAAGGGTTATTCCTTCAGTACAAAATATTGCAGCCTTATTACTAGAATTTTAGTTAGAATCTTTAAATTTCGAAGTCATTATTGGGTTCACTTGACCTAAAGTTACTAAAAGAAGATATATCATTGCCACAGTGTTACAGAAATGTTGGTATATGTGCTCACTGCATGAAACTCACATTGAAAAATGACAGCATCACTTCCAAGGTCTGTACTGAGCTAAAGGACAAAGCTGCATTTCAGTTTCCTTCATGATGTTTCTGTATTTCAGACCACTCTGCTGTCTGATGGACAAAAAATACCAGGCAGACAACGTAAAGACATTTGTTTTTATAACAAGCCCGTCTACTTCATCTTTTCCATTTTCCTTTATGCTCATCTTCTTTTAAGGTTCCTTCTTTTGTAAAAGAGAGAACTTAAATCTGTAACCCTCTTTTAATAAAACAAACCTTTAATCTTTATTCAGAATTCTCTTTTATGATGATAATGGAGGATTATACAAGACCTAACATTTTCTTATGTTTATTATTGTTGCTCAAGTCTTCCACATTTAATAAAAGAGGGACAAAGAAGAGACAGTATAATTGCATCTTGCAGAAGCCTTCTTTTTTCTTTTAGACTTTACTGCTTTTTCACAACTTTTGAAAGAATTTCAGTAAAATAGGAACTACTTAACAGAAATAAATTCTTTAAAGTATAGAGCTTGGATATTTTCCTCAACTTAGTAGGCAAAAAAAGCTCTTAGAACCACAGTGCCTCATGGACTTCAAATATTTTTCAGAAAAAGATGGAAGCTAGTGGAAACATGGTTGACCACTAAACCCCTCAGATATCCTGGCCTTTCTTCCACTTCTTTTCTCCAGTGCAGAATGAATAGCTCTGAGTCAGGCCAGAAATCATCTTGCACCTTACTTGAAGAGTCTGAAAAGTAAAAATCTCTACAAAAGCCCACCAGACGAATCATAGTTGGGAGATGTAAATTGAGGATAATGACAGGAAAGAACAGGAGTAATTAAATGCTCTTTTTGTGTGAAGATGACGAAAGTAAGGATTTTTTCCAAAATTCATTGCTCTCTTCCAGGACATGGCATTAAAAAGTACAAAACCCGAATGACAACAATTCTCTCACAGCTTTAAAATCCAGACTACTAAATTGTTTCTGGCTCTAATTACCATGTTTCTGAGTCAGTACAATTTTAACTGCGTATTTAAATAGTGGCCAAATCTTGATCCAAGTACAGATGCATTTGCATTGTAGATAAAAGGACTGATGATCTCATGGCAAGTTTTGAAGCACTATAGGAAATTATAATTATTTTTGAAACACAAAGATAAACCAAAGATTAAATAATATATACTACAGCTAACCTCTTTCTACGTGATGCACAGGCAAAAAAAAATAATCTGCCCCATAGCCTTTGGAATCGATGGGGAACGATTATTTCCCATATTCCTTGAATAACACCCCAAATAGTAGAATGACTCACTACTTAGCTGTACATTTTACCATCTCCTCACAGGACTTAGAAGGAAAGAAGATAAAGAGAAAAATATGCAACCAGCCTGATTTTTATCCTATTCTTAGAAGGCAGCTGCACTAAAGTATCTACAGAACATAGACCTTGATGTATATTTAGGAAAGACCCTTGACTATTCTATGGACTAGATTTACAAAGTTTAATCACCTAAGACCTGACCAGTCACTGAAGGCTTGGAGTCAACCAGCCTCCTGAGCAGGGAGTCAGCCAGGGTCTAGTAATATTGAGTCAATGCCAAGGAGCATTTCTCTCTTCTCTCCACCAGCAATGTTTTAAAACAAAAGCAATTACTTCTACAGTGCTTTCTATGGCACTTGATTAATTTTCTGTGATTATCTAGAAAACATACTCCTTGGGGGACCCGAATGTTTGCCTTAATAGAATCAATCCTGAAATGAGCTAGGCCATTCACGAGTGCCCAGACAAAATTTATAGGCGCTTAAGTACTTGTACTGATGAAAACTTAAGCAACTATTTTCTCTCTCTGTAAAGTTATATGGCAAAAGCATGGATTTTAATGACCACAGATCTAGACCAGAACCAAAAGCCTACCTAAACCTACCTATGTTCCTCTGTGGTTCTAACCCTGAGGTCCTTTGCAGTGCTATGGAAATATAAAGTAACTGGAGTATGAATAAGAATGATGGCTTTCGGCACCTATGGCAGTTTTTGACATCTAAGCAACTACCTCCTATTTCATTCTGTTCAGACAAATGAAAACTTGGCACTGTAAGCTGTGTATACTACCAAGATATTGTTTTAGCTGCAACTATACGAGCTTCTTCACAGCAGTGTTCGGGTAGTGTTGGCCCCTCAGTGAATTTGATGTGCCAACTCAGACACTAGTGAAGAATTTGAATGCTTTTAACCTATTTTTTAATTTACTATAGCACCTCCCAAATTTCAGTGGTAAATTACCAAAATCTCCTTTAATCAAAGATTGTCTTTTTTGCCTCTAGTTCAAAAATATTTTTTTTTATTTTTATCTGAAAAAATGTAATCGCAAGCCATATTATTTTTAAGTTATTTGATAGATAACACTATGAGGTGAAACGAATATACAAAAATATAACCTTCTGCTTTCCACTTCTTAAATCATACAAAGCCATTCATAACAAGAAAATCAGAGTGAGATTAGATATTGATGTATATAGGTACATGGGCTTAAAGAGGAATGATAAAATGTGCACTGCACTGACCTGGTATAACCAAGTTCATTCCAATTAGTGTAAGACTAACTCTTTGCCAAAAGCTGTAAAATAACTGGAAGAGGCTCAGTATGCCCATAAAGCTTTAGAGTACCTGCACTCATACACATGAAATGCTTTTGCCATCTTTTTCAAATAAATTGTATTCAGACATGAAAAACAGAGTTTTCAGCCAGCTGAGCCTCATCAGCTGCAATTGAGCAAAGCACAGGGCAAGCAGGAGACGCTGCACAACGATGACAGACTGAAGGGCTCTGCACCAAGTTGTGCCAACTTGTCTACACTGCAACTATTAACTGAGAATGTAAACAACTGTGTCATAGCACCGTATAGCTATGCCTTCCGTATATCCTCTTTTTCCCATTCACTCCCTTTGGCAGAGGAAAAGAGGAAACCCCTTTTTATTATACGACAGTGCACAGAACAGGTACACAGAGATTTACAGAGGATTTGCACGGATAGAATGAAAAGGGAGCAGCCCAGCTCTTCACTTCATGGAGTATCCAAAGTGGTGAAGGGAAGAAACCTGCTACACCAGGAACACAAGCCCAGTCAGGAAAGAGAGGTAGTGCTGATAACCTTTCACAAGCAAACAGAATTTGCAGAGGCTCAGAATCACTCAACATTTGATGCATTTTAGCAGAACACAATGCAGAATGGGCCATCTCTAAAGGAACAAGAGATTTTATTTTATTTTTTTTTTACAGATATTACTACTACTACCATGAAATCTTGTGTAAAAGCAGATTCTCAAAGGAAATCTTGCAAAATAAGTATTTTGAATGCCACCAAAGTTTATATTTTCCAATGAATTAAAGGTCATTAAATGACAGGCTGTTCTCAGTCTAAGAGCTCTTCAAGGAGTACAGTGCAATGTGTTTTTCCCAAATGAAGTCTCCTGTGAAACAAGTGAATCATAGCAAGACAGCTCTACTGCATGATTCCTGACACAACTGCCATCAAGCTTTCCAAGAAGTGTTCTACACCTTGTGCAAAGGGGAAAAAAAAAATATCTATTTTTGCAAAAAGGGGTACGGTATTTTCAATCTAAAGATTAAAAAAATGAAGTTTCTGTGTTTTGATAAGATTAAAAAACACCAAAAGACAGGTCAAGGATTGGTCAGTAGGAATATGAGTTGAAAAAGAAAGCTTATCAGTCAATCATTAAAAAAAAAAGGGGGGGAATAAGACAATAGAGATGACTTGAAATGAGTGGTGGTGTGCATCTTGTCATTAGCTAAAGGCCACTTGAATACAAGTAGATACTGCACTATCAGCAGTCTAGAGTGAATTTCATTCTTTACTACATATAAAGCGGTCCACTAATTTTGTGAACAATGTGAAGGTATCAATATATTTTCTTTGTTTTACTGATTATTTTCCATAGAAATACAAAGAAAATACATTGATAAACTAATGACACGTAATTTATTATTATACAATTTACTACTAAAAAAAAAAAAGTAATCTCTAGCTGGAAATAATATTGTTTTCTAGAGCCTTTTATATATGTTCATACCAGCCTCTTAAAATTTGAAGACAAGAATTTTAATGCTGAAATTCTAACACTGTTCTGTATTTAAATCCAGACTGCTGCTTTCATTCAAAACACACTCTGGAACCTCTGCATTATTATAATTTTTTTTAAACCAAAATATATTTCTGCCATCGCCACAGTAAGAACATTTCCATATTCAGAATCATTGAAATAAATTTGACAGAATGATTTGAATAATCCATATTAGATTGATAGCTACTCAAGAGGTTGATGTGTTAATAACAGTAATACATTGGAAAAAGAAAAGTGCTTGGGGGGAATCAAAACCTGGAGATACAGGAGAAATACAAAGTTGTGACAAACTGTCATGGGACAAAAACAGGACAGTGGTACCTTCAGGATAAAGGAAAATAAAAAGGAAAGAACTTGCAGGAATAAGTTTTCCTCCGAACAGTTTTCAACTAGTAAATTATAAATTAATCTTACTCCTACTGGTAAAACCAAAGCTTTATTCACTCTTCAGATGTTAAAAAGCAACTCTTTAATCTTCAGTGCCTAGTTTTTTCCTCAAAAGCATTTATTCTAGCCAGGCTACTTTTGAGTCTATAACATGGTGCCTCTAGAGTCACTTGTCCATTAACATTAGCTTACTGGACACAAAAGGTTTGAAATTCTTTCTTTTTTCATAAGACCTAAAAAATATGAGAGGTACCTTGTTCTCTAAAAATTGATAAAACTTGAACAAAGCTTTAAAGTAGACTTCGTTGTATAATCTCATTAATGCAATGTAGATATGATATTTTTAAAGGAAGGGAAAAGTGGCACAGAGTGAGGTGTCCAAACAAACCAGCAAGAATCTTGTCTCCAGCTGGTGTGAGGAAGCTACTGAACTGCAGGTGCACTTCAGAGAGAGAGACACAGATGTGAGTAAGCTGGTTATTTGGTGAACGCGAACTTGTTCAACGGCTTCACAATTCACATAAATTTCTCAATATGCACTAGAAGATCTATTCACGAGGAAGTCCATCCTCGCTACCATGGTTTCTCTTTTGTTGTAATTGTAGACAAAAGCCCAAGAAGAGAAAAACAGAAGCAGCGCAACCTGCCAAAATTTATATTGGGCTTTTTTATTGAATGCAAATAGGGACTTAGTCACTTAATTTGGGCATCCTGTTCTGACTCTCGAGTCTTTTACACAACTTTTATTCTTTTTCTTTTGTTGCTATTGTTCTAAATTTCTAAGAGCAGCTGCTGTGTTCCGTGTTCACTGCTCAGTTGTTCTTCAGATAAAAATCACCAAGTAAAGATTATCCACTTTCTCTGACAGTTTATCTTCTACAGACTGAGAGAAGACTTAAAAAAAAAGGCTTCAAATGATACTAAGAAAGATAACAAATCCAAAGGTCATCCAAAAATATGAAAAGTTGCAACATGAAGAAGCTTTTTGAAGCAACTTCAGTCTGTGCAGTTCTAATGTTCCCAGGTGAATAGCATTACCCATGCTTTATCACAAAACTTGCACAATCTGACACACATTGCTGCCTTTATGTAAAGTACCTCAGCTTCCCTTAAGAAAAAAAAAAAAATTAAAAAAATAATTCTTTGACCTATTTGACTGTAGAAGGCAGCTAAATTTATCTAGCAGTTCTATTTTAAAATATTTTAATATCAAGAAATCAATGCAAAAAGATCACAGAGTAAACAAGACATGGTTAAGAAATTATAGGAATGCTTATGTTCAATAATGGTGCAACTTTTGTTAATCATATTTCTAATTCTCATAATTTCAAGGACAGTTATTTCAGGAAAAAGGTCAACACTACATCTAAGACCTTCAGGCTGGAAAAGCCTACTGTCATAGGGAGATATAGTCTCTAACCAAGCTTTAAGCTGCTTTAGGCAAGTCAAGAGCTATGACTCGTACTTGTAAAATAAGTTAATTCTGGCTTCTTCTATTATTTGCTGTTCTTGTTCTGCAGAGACAAGGTACTTTATCAGATTTATGCTATTGCCCCTCTAGTTTCCTGATAGTTCTCAAGTAATCAATAAGATTAGTGCTATCGTCAAAATTAATTTAAAACTGTCACTATCCTTTATCCTTTCGGTATCATGTGAATTTGAGAACTCATTTTACAACAGTAGAAAACTTCCTCAAAGTTAAAAGAAAAATGGATCAATTCTTGGGGGCAATCAGCACAAATATTGTAACTAAACTTCTCATCTGGGCTTATGCAGGTACTATATCACATATAAATAATTACAGACAGATATGATGAGCAACCCAAGCTGCCTGCCAGAGATGTTAGTCTTTAAATCACACGCTGGTTAACATCACTTACAGAAGATATATGATATTCTTTTTAGGAAAATTGTTTTAAAAGGTCAGGTTTGCAATTTCAGAGCTTTCTCCTCTTTTTTCTCCCCTCAGAAAATACTTCTAATCACTTTAGTGGTATTATATCAGCTCTCCAGTTGGCAGCGCATCACATTACCTGTTGTACAAATAATTTATATTTGCACTGCAGTGTAAAAGAAATTCACTAATTTTGGAAGATTTGATTTTGAAAATGGGAGAGAAAAGCTTGGTGTTTAAAAGCGCAGAACGGAAGGAATGAAGGAGTGGAAAGAATGGGAGTGGGGGACAGAATTACGCAATCTCACTTTCTTACAGATATGATCTGGGTGCAAGGACCTCAGAGAAGCACAAACTGTTGTAACTCTACAGCCAATGAAATCATCCTATCGCCTTCAGGCAATCTTTTATGGGCCATTCAAGCTGTAATGTTGTAAGTTGTATGCAACTACAGCTCTTTATCTTGTTACATCTCTTCTCACTTCATGCTACAATTATATCACATCAGACACATTCCATCTCCCTCTGTTCTTGAGCAGTATTTATTTTCTTTGGATACCTGCTATTTTAAGGTATTTAAAACAGATGTATTAGTCACTGAATAGCTGAGCATTGACGTCCTCAATATGTAAAGTTGAGAAATTTCTGAGAAAAGGTGACAGAAATTATATGTGTTTTCACTCTCATAACTAACAGTCCAATATTTTCTATCATCATTCTTGCTATTTGTAGACAAAGTTTGGCCATCTGTTTATCCTAGATCTAAATTAAGACAAAGTCGTAATTTACGTCAGTAAATGAAAAAAAAAAAAAAAAAAAAAAAAAAAAAAATTTAAAAAAAAAAAAAAAAAGGGGGGGGGGCAGGGAGCAAATGTAGTCACAATGTGAAATAAAAAAAAAAAAAAAAAAAAAAAAAAAAAACAAAACCCAAAATCAACAAAGCAAATTTGTTTCTTGCTTGGTTGTGTTTTCATTTGCAGCTCCCCACTGATGGCAATGCAGTGCCTGCAGCCCGAACACACTCGGAGCCCGAGTAACGCTTCGTGCCCACTAACTGAGAGGCAGCGAAGTGCTGACTGTAGCCCTCACCCACCCTGCCCTAAAACAGACAAAAAAAACCCATATAAAAATCACACAGAAAAATTAATATAAAGATGCATAAGCCCATGTTTTTTATCCAGACATTCCCAGTGTCTTCAGAGAAATGTCCCGGTGTACCATGTGCATTTCCAGGAGGTAATTAGGAATACTACATGTAGCAGTGGAAAAGAAAGCGAGGTCCATGGTCATCAGTTGAACCACCACTCCACCTCAGTTGAGTCAACTCAGGCACTGTCCGTGCTGTGGGTTTATTTGCTAACTGTTCTTTGCCTCTGTTATTTAGGCTTTCAATTATTTGAAACAGTGACCTCATCATCATCTTCTGGTATACAAGCTGTGCTGCATAGAGCACAGTGGGGCCCTCATCTCAGGTAATTACCTGATTTGGTTTAATTTTGCTTGGGATACAAAAAAAAGCTGAATACGTTTTGCCAATGATTCTGCTTTAAGTATACCTCGGAGGTGTGCTCCATTAGATACATAACAAGAAGTTATCCTAGAGCTCTCCATTGCTCTATTCTGAGCAATCAAAGTCAAGGCTAAGCAATAACTAACACTTGTCTGAACGAATAAAGTAGTCATTAAAGTTAGGTACTGTTATTTCCAGTGATGGCAACATTTCCTGGCTGTACAGCGTGCTAAGCACAGGTTAATTTATCCTAAGAATAGTTCCATATGATGTCAAACTGGCAGATCTTTTAACTGACAATCTGGACTTCCTAATTTGTTTCTTTTAAGAACAAAGCTGTGCACTGAATTTCCACCCTTGAAAGACAATTTTGACACTGAACAAACTTATGAGAAAAATACATGAAACCACTGGCAAGTCTGTTTCACACATTCCCCTTTGAATGCTCTTGGCTATACAGTTTTTAGAAGGGGAACAAAGTATTTTACAAATGAAATCTGAAAGGCCTCATATTTATCCAAATATAGATTAGTCAGATGTTTCTCACATCCTTATTCAGAGCAGCAGAACCACACACACAGAGTTTCTGCATAGGAGATACCCTCATCAAGTATATATTTATTGCCCATTTGACTTATGCCACACTTTCTTCACCTTTAAATCCAGAAACTTCAGATGAAAACCTGGGTACGTAATTGGGATTTCCATCAGTAAATACTCTTCAGTATTTACTCAATATTATCACTCCCTTGCTATAGTGACTAATATTAAAGTTATTAGAATTTATACAAACTACTGTTCTATGCTAACGCCTATTAACTCCAACCCCAGTGAGGAGGGCAGGAGAGGAAAGACTCATCCTAACTCAGTACACACACACTCAGAGATGCCTTAGTTCTTCTGATTGGTGCCCATGAAGAAGAGTGTAAGTGACTATGGTCTCCTAACACAATACACTTCTCTGCCAGAGGGAAAGACCCTGATTGCTTTCAAGATGCCAGTTTCTCCAGGACTGAAGGCATGGAGGGAATTCCTCTGAAGCTGAGCATCCTTACCACCTTGCAATTTCTGTTTCAAGTAGAAACACATTATATTGACTTCAGTATGCAAAAAAAAAAAAAAAAAAGCTAATGGCACTACCTTTGCCATGACAAACAAAAGTAAGTCCAACAAAAAAAAAAATTTAAAAAATCACTGCATACACTTCTCTTCTGGGAAGAGGACTGGACAATAAACAGAAGCCTTTTGTAATATATAAGGCTTCAAAAGTACACAGACAATACTGCTGCATGTAGGTTAAATATATTTATGCATAGAACAGATTTTACTAGAACAAAATCATGTTTGAAAATGAGGCTCTTATTTAAAGTTACTCAAAGTGACCCAAGAATCTAATGATTCACAGAAAATAGATAAAAGAAAGAAATCACAGCAGAAAGGAGGGATATTAAGTGTTCATAGGTTTCGTATTTGCAGTTCCGTGTGTCACGTATGTTTACCTAATGCAGAGGGATCATAACACCAATAGGCAAACTAAGCAAAAGGCAAGAGAAGGAATTATTATCACTATTTCATACGTGGTGAACTATAGCACATAATAACTGCATTTCCTGCCTCTGGTCACTCACATACAGCATGTGGCTGAGTCACAAATAAAACCTTTTTTCCTATGTTGCTAACAAATGTCTTAAATAAACCACCCCTCCTCCAAGTCCTCTGCATTAATAGCAGTACTGCATTATCCGGTGCAATAAGCCTGAGCCACACACCCAGTCCTCTCCATTCTTTCATCGTTGCTTTTCTAAATTCAAACACTAGAAAGGAAACTTTCTCATCCTCATGACTTTTTTTTCAATTATTTCACATTATGCCTTCTGACATGTGCCCAGTGAAAGATGCCCTTCTGGGCTGCATCCTTCAGTGGTGTAAATCAGTGCAGTGGTATAGAGTAATTCACATGAGCCACTGTCAATCTGAAGTTATATCCCAGAGGATATCAATAGGAATCTCTTCAAATTAATAGATTTTTTTTTACTTCTATAAATCAGCTTGTTATTGTTTGACTTTTTCCAGTGCTGTTTAATCAGGATGCCTTCCACTACGATTTCATATTCCCCATCTGGGAAGAAAGCACACAGACTCTTATTTTCAAACACATCTCCCCTATTTTGCCAGCTCTTAAAGAAATGGAATTTGCAATTGCATGGAAGGACATATCAAAGGAGACAGGTCTGACCATGACTGTCGCTACCAAAACTGCTTTCCTGTCACATACTCTATCACAAAGTTAGAGCTATCTCTTCTTGTGTTATTGAAGACTGGAAAGATGCTTGCCCACGTGGCAACTGTAGTTTGCTGAGAGGAATACCAAGCAAGGTGACTAATTTATTGTCTGCCAGTAGCATTCATAGACCTAGATGTGCTTTGTGGTTTTTCCCCAGACCCCTGAACTTGGACAGAAAGGGAGAGTGTCAGATACTACTTGCCTGTGTTTAACAACTACCACTTCTTACCGGGGATATTTTTCTGTATTGTAGGACAACCTCAATGGCTAGTGCTCCTGAGTAACTTCAGGAGTAAGTTTATGGTGTGAAAACTATGCTATAAAGCCATGCAACAGAAAACGAGAAGAAAATTCCTGAGACAAACTTCAGCTAGGTCTTCTGAACTGAGACGTGTAAACCTTTCTTTTCCCCCAGAACAGTTTTTTTTTTAATTTTTTGTTTTCCTCTGAGATGTTCAGTATATTTCTCATCTCATTTGTTTCCCAGCACCTGAAGTTGTGTCCTCCTGCTTGCATTAAAACCAGAGCTGTCCCCTGGCAGAACACCACTGCCCAGTCTTCCTTCTCAAGGCTGCATATTTTCATTGATATTATTCGCAATACGGTATCTTTAAAAAATTCAGTTTGTGACCTTGTCTGTTGGAAGCTTTATTACTTTTCTAACTCAGCTCCAAATTAACAGAACTTTTTCTTCATTTTCTTGTTTATGTATCAGTTTCATTACTGCTGCCACACAGCTCTGGGGACAGAGCAAGTTAACGGCTGCATCTCAACTGCTGCAAATACAATCGCACGTTCTGCCCTGGGATATATGCGTGTAATTCCTGTTGACAATGCAGGGAAAATCAATTTTGTATGGCACTGAGAACTGCAACCACTTATGGAAGGCAGCATTTGACTCTTAGGGTTACTCGGTCATTTCTAATTTGGTAGAAAGTGGCACTGCATTATTAAAAATAGAGAAATGTATAGATCACAAACCCAACCAATTCACCCCATCCACAGAGGCCACAGTTTCCAAGGGCAGAATTGATCCATGGTCCTCATGTCACGCATTTCTGGCCCATCCATCCTTTGGTACACGCAGGGTGAAATATAATGTACAATTCAAATTCTTAATCAATAAATACTGGGTTACCTTTTCTAAGCACATTTGGCTTATCCTGACTTAAAACAGGTATGGAGTTAGTTCTCTGCTTCCTAATTTCACAGAGAATACCCACGGCATTCACATAAGTGAAAGATGTCTTAGTCTGACCTGGAAGGCTGAGAAGCCAGTGGTCGTGCCCACTGCACTGCTAGGGCCAGCACTGTCAGGCTGAACAAAAAGCAAAGAGCAGTAAAAAGTCAAGGTCAAGGACTCTCTTATAAAGGTTCTCCTGGTTTCACTGGCAATCATACCTCTATAACTGAGAAAGATTGAAGGGGCATTTTTAAAGGGAAAAGGTTGCCACCTATTTTTCAATTTTATTTTTTTTTCTCTTTATGTTATAACCTCACCATTGGAAATAAAGGCTATGTTGCCTCCAATTGGCTTTCTCTCTGTTTTGTTCCAGACAAGAATTTGACCAAACTGAGTGCTTTTGCTGTGTTGGCATCCATTGGAATATTTGCAATAACTACATGATTAGCCTTTTCTCATTAAGTGAGGTTGTGGGCAATGGTATAATCAGTTAAATATTACTGCTGCATACTAAGAAAATCTCCCTAGCAGTTTTAAAGTATACTGTTTGGATGACTAACCATTACTCTTAGCCCATATACAGAGCTTAAAAAATCCCCATGAGCACCCAAAGCCCAAAATTTTGAATACCAGTACCCTTGAGAAGTAAGTTCATGATTCAAAATTTTTTTAAGTTATATGGAAAAAAAAAAAGAAAAAGAGTTGAGAACAGTTGAGAATGTTTTCCCTCCTTAACATGAATGCTGGAGATAAAATAAAATTGCATTAAAAAAAATTCACTTCAATTATCACTGAGGGGAAAACTGGGTTTCAATCTATGTGATGGTATCCTTTTCATTTACCTCATTATGGAAACTTCTTTAGCTAACCATACATCACCCTGTCTGCATTTGTTAATTTCTTTATTTTTAAACATCCACCTTTCAGGAGGGCTACTTTCACAGGATTTTCAAGAAAATTTCAAAGAAAATATGCCACCCAGCAGTACTTTGTTTCTATTTTTTTCTACCACCACTACTGAAGGGAGTCTTCCACTCTATCCTAGAACATGACTGCCTACCTAGAAATTCAGCAGCTGTCACCTGCACCACTATAATATTTTTGAAAATCTGGTTCTTAGTTAAAGCTTCTCAATGTGTAATGGAATAATGACTTAAGAATCTAACCAAGTAAAATGACACAGAAGTTGGATAAGTCATAGTATAAAGAAAAGGTAATAAAGTGTTTATAGGTTCCAAATCGCAGTCTTTGTAGTTGTAGTGCTACTTTTTGAATGACAGGTTTCCTTCTGTGAGTACTGTATTTCATTTGATAAATGAGAGTACCTTATTATTGCCTTGATTAAAAACCAAACCAAACCAAAAACTACTCATCATACTGCTGACAGACAGTATCCATTACACTGCAGTAGTTGCAATATTGTTGGACTTACTTTCTTTTTAATTTGGATCTCCATCATTAACAAGCATGTGCTGGGGCTATAATAAGTGTAGTCCTATGATAACAACCCCCCAGACATCCTTAGAAGTGGGATTTAATCTCACAGCATCTTTGTACTTTTGTTTATACTTCATCTGGGATGTTTCTCAACACCTTCAGACAAACCTATTTTATCATAAATCTCACATTAATGTAATGTTTTTCATTTTCTGCATATAGGTAATAATTTTTTAATGTTTTTCTCCATCTTCCTTTCTAATCAGGGATGAATGGAACTCCTGAAATTAAGACTTTATATTTATTTAGCTTCAGCTTCCAAAAGAAAAAGAAAATGCTTGAGTGTCTTTTTGGATGGAGCTTTTCAAAGAGCCATTCTTTAATGTAATGAAAGAAAAAATGTACAGTAGCATTCACAACAGCACAGCTTTCAAAGGGCATCCTCTCATTACCATATAAATAGCATCACTTAGTATACCTTCCTCTGCCTATCATTCCAGTGTCAAGCCTGCAGGTTCAAAGGTGCACCTTTTTTTCACCCAAACCAGAAGCTCCATTTTTTGTCTACCAAGCAGTTATTTTTATGCAGGAAGAATAATGGCACTTCAGTCCATTTTTAATGATATATTGTCTGTCAGTCAAGTAGATCTGCTCTGAAAGACATGGCCCTCACAGTTGGACAAGGCTTATGTTACTCTGCCTAATTTCACATCTACTGCAGAAATAGGTGAATAATGTCAATAGCTACAAAAATATTTTAGAGGTTTCAGAATATTTTAGATACAGGTATCATTGACTTATGCAACAATAAAAGACCACATATGCAATACAATATGAACTTTCAATGCCATGCCTGCTGCACCTGAACAACAAAATTTCCTAGTTTATTTGTTCCTTCTGTTGCCCTATTGCATTCTAAACTCCATGTATTATGTAAAGTATAATACTGTGAAATATGAGGCAGATCAAACTCTCTCTGTTGGACATCAATTTAACCAGCCCAGAAAACAGCTTTTTTTCTTTAAATTTGTGCTTTTTAAAACTGCAGAAGAAAAACATTATTATTCTAGAGCCACAGTTTACGAGAACTACAACTTTGAAAACACCATGCAGCTTCAGAAATTAATTCAGCATTAGACAGTTCAGTTTCTCAGCAACAACGTGGAAGACACAAACCAAGCCTCAAATCTATTTACAGGAAGACTGTTTCATCTGCAGTCCACCTCTTCACACCTTGCAAATGGCCTCAGCAGCATTAATTCAGACATTCTACTGCCACTAAGAAAACAGATTTGTTCATCTCCAACCTACTCACATGGCACTGTGCGGAGGTAGAGATTGTCTCTTATGATCTGCTGGAGCTCATGGTCTACCGAACCTTTCTGGAACCGTAAATTGAGGTAGTGACGAAGGTCCTTATCAACAATGCCTCCTGTCAAGGAAAAGACAAATGAAAGAATGATTTAAAAATATATTGCTTTGACGGAAGCAATGAATCACTTGTAAAGTCTCAGTGGCTCATTTTCCTTCATGTTTCTGTCACGATGGATGACAGAAGCACAAAGAGCTTTCTGGTTAATGCATGCAGTTGGTATAATATCACTTGCTATCAATAACTGCAAAGGTTAAAACAGTTAATGACAACTAACTGGCTAAATCTGTACAGTTCAGAAAATACATATAAGATTATAGACAAAGCTGTCTTTTTTCTTTTCTGCACAAATTGGAACATACTACAAATATATATATATATATATATCTCTAAATAATACATTTTAAGATATTGTGTTCCCCAAGACCTTGTATCAATTTTCCACCAACTTTTCCCAAATATCTTGTTTTAAAATGTCTCTGTAATGTTCAGTGGTTTTAGTCCAAGTGTAACCAGAATAAAACATAGATGTACTTAATGATCATATAAATATGATATAATCTTTTATGGTATTTTTTTCTAATTTATTCATATCTGAAAAAAATACTATAGCAAACAAAGGTAGGTATTTTATTTCCACCACTGAGAAGAGTCATTAGTAGCACAGCATCTCAGCATAACACTGCAAACATGGAAAAAAAAAAAAAAAAAAAGAGTTAAAAAGCCTTCTTAGCATCCTTTAAAAAGGGGGATATTTTTTTTCTGTGTTTACAGCTTTTTCATTTTACATTCGCT
>NW_015094506.1:46864915-47091399 GCF_001431845.1 Calidris pugnax
CATAATCAGGATTTCAGCATAGACAACATTTTTGTAAGCATGTATTTTTAGCAGATCTGGGCCTTGTGTGAAAGCGCGTAGATTGGATTATGGTTTTAATGTAAAGTAATTTGGAATTAGACCATTTCAGAGCAGGGAATGACCTCTCTGTAGATGAGGGCTTCCATAAATCAAAAAAAAAAAAAAAAAAGAGTTAAAAATCCTGTATTTGCCACTTTTACTATAACTTTAGAACAAAACAGCTACACTGACTGGTGTATAATGTTCCACTATTAAAAGCATACCCATAGATCTAATCCAATACAATTAATAAACATTTCCCAATATAGTTCCTCTCCATTTCTTTTGATTTGGAGTATGGATCAGGTTTATAATTATGGAAAAAAGTCTATAAAAAACTGGATTTCTTCCTTCTCTGAAATTCTGACATAAGAAAAATATAGAAAATCATTATTACGCTGAGTTCTGTCATATATTCCTGAGATGAAAAATTGCAAGCTGATAGTTCCCTAACTTGTTGCTTCATACATTCAACCTTAAAAAATTTTTTCAAATGGCATTTGCTATTGAACTCACTGCTGAAAATCTTATTGACTTGGACTATATAAAGATTTTCCTTTAAAAAGGAGCAAATAACATTCCTACCTAATTACTTGAAAGTCACTGCAGTGCACAAATGGCTATAAATTAAAATATATTTCTCCTTACAGCTACTCCTATTTATCTGCCAATTACAACTCCATAATCTTATTATTGCTGCTCTTTGTCAATAACTTCAAAACCTCTTGTTCCAGGTTTATAAAAAGCTTATAAATAATTTCTCTCATCTTTAGCTAAAGGCAAAAAACCAGCAGCCTTTCATAATAATAATAAAAAAAAGCCCCAACTCATAACAGACAAAGAAATACCTGTGTGCTCAGTTCCCAGAGGCTGAGAACTTCCATACAGATCTCTGTTCTTCCAGGATTCCAGTTGAGCCACCTAGTTACTACTTTGGCACCACTAACCCTGTTTCTAGTAATGGTCTCTACAGACCATCTTTACTCCTGCTAATTTCTTAAGAGATTGCAGAGGAGGCTGCAGAGAGATGCTCTGCTCCTGATGGGAATCAGCTGTCCTTTCTGATCGGCTGCAGAGAGTAAAGGTCCTGCAGCTCTTGCTCTTCTTGCTCTAATATACAGAACATGCCCAGTGATGCAGATGCTTTCTGGCAGCCTGAGAAAATGCCAGCTCCAGAACAACAGCTGTAGCCTGCCCACTGACATAAACCTGAATCATTCAACTTGTGACATAGGTAAGTTTAGGATCCTACGGAGATTTCTGACCCTCAAAGTGCATTTTTTTATTTACAGCGCTTAGCTTCAAACGCAGCCATTTACTTCCCCATGTGATAATGAATGCACTAAAGCCTCCTGAGAGCTTCATTAAAAGTGTCACCTGATATTTTTGGCAAATTGCATATTCCAAACTGGAGTACAAATACCTATATTCACAAGAGGAGGTACCTACAGCCTTGTATTTGTTACATACAGATTCAAAAGCAAAAGTTTGTAACAGAAATAAAAACCGTACACGGTGCAGAGGAAAGAAAAAAGCTTCCAAGCATAAGGGAAACATGAGACTTTTTCTTAATATCTGAGTATAGACTGCAACATTAGCAAAGTCTATTTCAAAGAGCAGCCAGATAAACTACAAACAGCACATGTACGATTGACAAATTTCCTTCTTTGAAAGTCATTGTCTTCTGACCTAACTGACATTTTTCAATTCTTTGGGCACAGGCTATGGGGTTTTTTAATCTGTTATAACAATGAATTTTATATCCTAGGAAGTGTAAAAAATAAAATAGCTCCAAAGTCCTGAAGAGCAGATGTAACATTTTTAATTCATCCTTCCAGTTGTCATTCTTCTGCTTTTCTCCCCTGAAAAGCTTTGTTGTTTTACCCGATGCGTGTCAAAAGCATACTTGACTCCAGATGCGCTTTCCAGGTATTTATAACACCCGAGCTTTTAAAGTACAAGCAGAACAAAATCTGGAGTGTGTTACTATGGGGCCCTAAGACTTTTTGCAAGAAACTATAGTGATTCGTGAGAACGTAAACCAGCCTTGATTTAGGGCCGTTGAACACAAGCAACACAAGTGAACTCTTGTGTTACAGGCAATATAAATCGAGGATAACATGAGCAGTAATAATAGGACTATGCCCTCCAAAAGGTTGAAATAAGAGACAGAAAATATTATCATTTGGTTTACTTTGAAGGGGAAAAAGAAACTTAGTGACATTGTCAATATGTTCATAGAAAGAGAAGCAATCAAAGAGAAATTGTTTTTACAGGCAGTAAAAATACTCCACTATTTACTGGTCCCCTCCAGCCCAGTTGGACAAGTGTCCGGTACCCAAGAGCGACTTGGTTTCTATAAAATTCAACTTCCCATTGTTTACAATTCACAGTATGTTGAAAAACTCCTGATATGAACCTAACCTCCTAGTTTTCTATTACTCCCAGCCAGCCCACAGTGGAGGACTTTGGGCTGATGCTCAGGGAGCACCGGTGCCTGTGGCACTGTGCCACCAGCCCTGCTGCAGCCACACAGGGGCCCACGAAGAGGGGCTTAGAGAGAAGGAGCTGATAAGGGCCACATCCTGCCTACAATGCACGGCAGCGAAAGGAAGGGCTGCTGTGCGTCAGGGTTATTATACAGCACAAGGTTTGGAAACCCAGAGACCATAATTAAAAATGTTCTTTGGCCACTGCCACAGGAGGAGGCTGACAACCGCACGATGGAGCAGGCACTGGCTTGCAGCCATGCAGGGCTTTTTTTTTCCCCTCCTGGCTTGAGGCCTGTGCTCTGTTTCAGTTTCATTTCACTCCGGTGAATCCCATTGCTGTGCTAGCTGGGAAATACAGGACGTCAATTAAATACTTCCAGTAATGATCTCTTGCATAATGTATGTCTGGTTTAGGTACAGCTACCAATCATGATGGCAAACTCATAACCATGACTGAATTTGATTCCAGAGATTATAAAATTAGATACACTTGGATGAACTAAAAAATGCTCTGTTTGCATGTTTTACTTATGAATTTAATGAGCAAAGTATATCTTTTTATAGCATTTTAATGTATTTCTTTCAAGCTTCCTTCCCTCCTCAAAGTCTAGTAGCAAAGACCAATCAGAAAAGAAATACAATAAAGAACACACATATAAAAGGGTATTGAATAGTTTGTAGCTCATTAAGAGATTCAAAACTGAAGAAGATAATTGCCATTTCCGAGAAAATGACAGGGATAAAGGTTTATAATTTTCTCTAGCCCTAAATATAAGTGGTTTTTTGTATCTTCCTATTTGGTAACCCACCAATGCTGCAGCTGGAGTCTACTCCTGTATTTCTTTTTTCACTGAAGGACTACTTGCAAAACACAAACATCCCTCTTGTTTTCCAACAACGTTAGCTCTAAATAATTTATTTCTTAACCTTAACACAATTTTTATGGTTATAACTTCTCAACAAACATTTTTGAGTATTCACCCATTAGTATTTTCTCATCTTGTATCATAACCTTTCAGTGAATTGACTTCCCAAAATCTGGTGCAGTACATTATTTGTTTTTTAACAGTATAATCAATTGCATCTCCGACAAGAATGATTTACCTTAGATATTTTATTTGCTGGGATTAGAATTTACAAGATTTCAGTTTCCCTGGGCTCTATAAATACTCCTGGTTAGAAAAATCTATAAGCAAGAAAGACTCTTACATCTAGATTTGCATCTGTACATGACCTGTGTCTGAGAAAAAGAAAGGAAATATCTTACGATCTGGACCTGTGAAAACAGACACTCATAAACTTTTAGTATAAAATACCTCCCCTCTTCTACTGCCTTACTTGCATAAATTTGTGTCTCCCCTCATTTTCAGCAAGCTCCCACTTCTGACTGTAAATACAAGACACATATATAGCAAATCAAATGCCTTGGCTGAACAGGCTTTCACCAGGTTTGGTAGGACTATTCTACTGGGGAGTCTCACCTCAAATATTTGCTCAGCTGCTAACCTGGAGCTTTGTATTGATACTATGGTTTGTCTCCAAGGACATCCAGCAATAGAAGTTTCTTCTGTACTTCTTCAGTAGAAGACATACAATTTGATGCATGTCAGGCTAACTTATCTTTCATCATTCAGAGATGATCTAACCGACCTTTCAATCAGTACCCTAAATGATAGCCTGACTTCTTTAAACCAGGTATCAGGAATACCAGGAATATTTATTAGTTTCTTTTCTCTACTGATGAAATTAAAAGGTCTTTTGCCCATGAAAGTGACCGCAAGAATTTTTTTTTGAGACTCTCTCCAGGATTTACCAAAAAAATCATAGCTGTGATAAATATAAAGCTGCATATATGGTTTAATTGCTCATCTCTGAATAGTTTCAAAGTGGTCCAGTAAGAATCCAGAATACCTGCAATTATCATATACAATCCCTCCCAGTCATCCCCAACAGGTCAGTGATACCATGCCCACTTGCCTATAAAAATCTCCATGATATTTTCATTCTGGTTTATACGACCTAACCCCAGGTGACCTATAATTCTCCTCCTCCAGCCCTGTTCTCCAGACCCACACAGCTCTAGGCTGGGGTATGCAGGAAAATCAGCAAGGCAAGCTTGAGCAGCAGTGAGGGGCTGGCACCACCCAGGGCTCCAAAACACTCCTGCCAATGCACGCTTCTCACTGCATTGAGCCTGTCAGCTCACTTAGGGAGCTTCAGGGAGCTCCCTAAAGTAACCGAAAAGACTTTGAACATTAAAAAAAATACTAACTGCCACATTTCCTCTTCTCTCAGTTTCTTTCTCCAGATGGTGCTCTCTGGAGAAGAGCAAAATTCCCCTCTCTTGAGGGCTCCACCTAACCCATGGACCATAAAAAGGTTTGTAAAAAAGAGGTAAAATATGTCCACCAGGCTTTTTTGTTTTCACAAGTCCAGTGATATTGTATTGTAATAAACTTAAAAAAAAAAATCCTTAAGAAGACATTCATTAAAGAGGAATTGATGATTACCATATCTCTTATAAACTGCTAGTTTGTAGTACAAACAATACTTTTTAAACAAATGAATTATGTCTCATCTTAGTACTTGATTAATCAAGATTTCATGCATTTAATATTTCTGAACCAGCATGAGATGATTTGCTTTAATAGTTTCTTTAACTGGTGAGAGTAACAAAAAAAAAATCACTTTTTAGAGAGAATATGAAAATTCCAAATAATATCAAACCTCTCGGTTGGATTTGATAAGGATAAATTATTAAAATACAGCCTGCAGCTAAGTCTATTATTAAAGGGAAATTATTCTCAACAAACCTATATAGTGCTCAGAGGAGTATAAAGATGAATGCTGGAATTTCATTATCATCATATACTGGGCAAATTCAACCCTGGAAGTTCCTTCAGGTTTCCATGTAAAATACATAGTACCATAGAATTATAGAATGGTTAAGTTGGAAGGGACCGTAAAGATCATCAAGTTCCAACTCCCCTGACATGGGCAGGGACACATCCCACTAGACCAGGTTGCTCATTAACCTCAAATTACATCATCTCTGTAACAGTAGTCTGAACACAGTACAACAAAACTTAATAAATTACAAGAAGCATGTATTACATTCCAGTCATCAGCTGCAGATTACATGTTTTATTTTTAAAGCCTTTCTGCATAAAACTCTGTGGGTCTTTGAACTTCTGCCCGCTTTCCACCACTATCTTCAGCCAGGTCTGCCATCAGAATTACCTGGAAGGTCTCAAATATCAGGGCTGAGCTATCATCACTGATGAATATGTGGTAAGATAAAGTGTGACGCAGAACCAAGAGGGAATTATGCAAGAAAATTGGACTCCTCAGGAAGAAAATTAATTTCTTTCATGCTTGGGATTCCTGCAATAAATTCAATTTCATGATCCTTTACTGGAGATCTAAACAAATTTCAAGAGTAAAGGTTCTGGAAAAATGTACACCTTGCAGTTCCTATATGTGCCATATATGACGAAAACCACTGAGATCTAATTTATTGATGGAGAAATGACCCTCTCTTTAAAGCCTACTATTTTGTAGTCCTTCCTTTTCTCTTTGTGCACGGATTATACTACTAACCTTTTTGCTTATTGATTTTTTATATTATATATCATATTGGATTTATCATACACACACTTACATTTCCATCCTTAGATATATCCTTTTATTTCTCCCTCCTAGCATTTTAAATTCAAAGATTTAAAATACAGGAGTGTAGGGCTTATAGGATAAATTGCATAGGGATGGTACTATATATAGCATATGGACTGTATTAAGAAACAAAACAAAACAATAAAATGTAGCCAGACAATGAATAATTCTCTCCACACCAGGTCCCTGAGCATTCATATAGAATGACAGAATATCTCAAGTTGGAAGGACCCCTTAAGGAACACAGAGTCCAGCTCCCAGCTCCTTGCAGGACTATCTAAAACTTAACCACATCAAGTTTACATCAATATTTGGACGTATGTCTCTGTACAAATACGTCATTCCCTAATCTTTGTGGGCAACGTATTTCACCTGCTCTCCTCAGACCGGGAGACAGGCTGAGCTTTGCACCGTCTGATCTTCATAACGGAGAAAGTTTCCACTTTCTCTGTTGCTGGGAATGGAGAACTCCTCAGTGCCTAAGGACAGGCTGGGTTCAGTTCTCCACTGTGTAACACCTGCCCTGTGGTAGCTTCTCCTGGGGCTGCCTGCGTAAGGACTTGATCACCAGGAGACCCTGCAGCAGCAACAAGATGAGAACAGCAACACCGGAGGTAGACTGATCCCTGGAATAATGTGAAAGCACATCATGCCCTGGATTTATTTTCTTAGTTTTGTGGCTAACCTTAAGCCTCTGTTTGAAATACGAGACCCAAGTGTGCACTGTGCTGGAAGCAAAAATGTGGTTTGTAATGATACGGGGAGACTGTGTCAGCAGGAGAGACAGCTGAGCCAAACGCATCCGCATTTTGTGCCTTGTCTCAGATTACTGAACTTCAGCCCTCAGTAAAACAGATCTCCAGTCCTCATGGCTACAGAAACAGCCTTCCATTGGGAAGGCACTTGCAGGCTCTTCCAGAGTCTGCTGGCAGCGTGCAACATTGACTTTGAGATAGGCACTCCCAACTTAACCTCACAGAACTGCTATTTACTAAAACCATTTGGTACCTTTGCTATTCAGAGGTACTTTGCTTTGTTCTCTTCAGTTAATTGACCACCCAGCACAGCTCTCGACTGGAGAATTCTGGGAAATTCCATGAAAAAAGTCAAGCTGTACTTCATGTATCAGAGGGGACAGTTTGGGACACTTTGCTCTCAGAATACTTATGTTTTATTCGGTGCTCTAGTTAGTAGATGCATAAATAAAGTAAAAAGGATGTTCGAACACTGCCGCTGCTTCTCTACAAAAGCTGACTGGAAATTAACTGCCTTTTACTCTAATTTTGAAATTCACAAAAGCTAATTATGAAACAGAGCTGTTTGTAGGTGCCTCCAGTATATCATTGACTTGACTGATAACTTACACATAAACATTAATGATTGTTACTGAGATATTTAAAAGACCGTAATTGTTCCTACAAGACTTACTACAAGGGAAATAATTACCTTTACAGAAGTTTTTGACAAACACTAAATTGTAAGGGATTATACATTTACTTACAAAGCCAGACTGTCAAAAATGACACTCATCCTGTGCAGTTATACAGAGCCCAGCAATATCTGCAAGGATTGACTTTTCCACTTAAGACTTGAAGGTATTTACACAAGTCTTATTTCAAACACTACCTGGCTTTCCGATCCTCTCACTCATAGACATCTCCTTTTATTTGGACAAAGGGTGCCACAACAAGAGCTTGAATCCTGCTAAGGCCAATGTTTGTTATGTGACCAAACTCCCAGACAGAGCTCCCAAAGAAAATGACAGAAAGGTCCCAGCTGACTTCGATAAGAACAGTTGCAAAAAGGGAAATAAAACAACTTATTGGTATTCTTCTAAAAACAAAACCCCTTTGAAAATCGATGGCACATAAAGCTGAAAACTCACAGAATAAGTTTAACCAGAGACTGAATGTAGCATAATAAAAACATTTGAAAAGAACTAATGAGACTGATTTTAGCTTCAGAAAAACATTTATATTGCTATTTGGGCTGGATGTGTTGCCAGGAAGCTATTTTGAATTCTAGGAAAATCCACATTAGCCACAATGTCCAGCAGAGAAGCTAGCCAAGGCAGAAAAAAGTCATAAAGATGTAAAAATTTTATTTTTTCATTAAACTATAGCGGAATATTTTTTCATGTATCTATTTGGAAAAGAACCTCCACGCTTCTCTGTGTGTGCTGCTTACTGACATGCTCATTAGAAAAAAACACACTTACAAATTGACTTATCTGGGGAAGCTCAAATGCAGCATTAATCACTGATACACAGTAATGGGGATAATGTGGGGCTCATTCATTCTGGCTGAGGACAAATTATGCCTCACTGCGTCAGTTCAGTTCTCTGTGCTGCAAGGCTGAGTCACCCAGCACTGAAACCCTGCAACCTCTCTTGGGGTCATCTGGTGGAGCAGCCACTTTAATGCCCAGAACACCTGGAAGAAGGGCATCTTCAGACATTATTCCTCCAGAACCAACCACATACATTTTACTTGTACCCAATGCCACCTCTGCTCTTCACATTCAGAGCCTCTGCAGTCCTCTGTGTCCTCCCCTCTGGGCTGCCAGCTCCTAAAAGCCTGTGCTGAGAACTCCATAGATCGACAGTCTTCAAGAAGAATCTGTTACAAGTTTTATTATTCAAGCAAAAGTTGAACTTAAAAGACTATGTTCAAAATTGTTTTACTGTGAACAAATATTCTCCTCTCCTGGCTTTGCAATGGGTAAAGCCATCTCCTCTTAAAAGTAGACAGCAATTGCTCCTCATCTTTAATGGAAAAGTTACTGTTGTGTTTAATACTCTTTTTCTATGAATACAGCAATATGAGTGCTCATCTGCTAGGGACACAAAAATGTTCTTTTTCTCTAATACTCTTTTAGTTTTATCATCTTTGTGGAAGACAACTGTGATGGAACTTTGAGGTTTGACATGTTTGAATAAAATATGAAAGACTGAATTGAAATAGTGGCATAGTTTTACCAGACTTGAATTATTTGAAAGGCATTCTACTTAAATCATAGCTGCCCAATTTTAATTGCTTGAGATAGAGACTTATTTTCCTTACTTCTGGAAATAATATTGCCATATTAGTAGGCTGCGAATTGTGTGCTGACATTTTGTAAAAAGACAAAGATTAATCTGGGTAAAAAAATTCCCAGTAATACACAATTTATGAGTGAAGCAAGTTCACAGGCTACCATTGTATGAGTTCTAATAATAGTTCCAAAATATGATTTAGGTTGGTATCTGAATCATGGGAACCCAATTTTTAAAAGTCTTTACAGCATCTCAGTCTGAACCCATCATGTACCGTGAAAAATCACTACCATTCCACATTACTTCCTGGCTTTCCAACAGCTTGTTGCATAAGGAGCAGAACACCATTTTGCAGACTTTATACTCATGAAACTTGTCAAGTGCAAACTCAACTTGCAATTGATAAACTGAACTTTGAAAGCAGAGCTCACAAAATTATTGCTAATCTCGGAGATTGGATAGCATTTATGTTATCAAATGCATATCCTTCACCCCAAAAACTATTCTCCTGAACGAAGTGTCATTGTATTCATACTAAGTCAAAGCAAGAGTAAAATGCTAAGAAAAGGTGCTTTATAGCTATTTTTCAGTAATGGCATGTTGCAAATAAGCTTGCAAATAAGCTTGAGGCCAAGAAGGTGTCCTCCAGCTTCATACACAACATAGTACTCAAGAACATTTAACTGACATGGTCCCCTCTGTTTCATTTCTGTGTGATGCTCCTTTCAGCCTGAAGTCCACACATCTCCCAGCCATCACACAAGTTAAACAGCTTTGTGCCCAGAAAGAATTGAACAGAAAATTTCTCAGCACATGAAACCAAAATGAAAGTCATGTTGGAAATTGAACAAGTCCCGCTCTTCATTCTAAGCCAAGAGCGGGCAAGTGTCTCAACATGTTGAGGCCACAGGAGCAGTGGACACACCATGCAGTCCTTGTCAGATAGCGCTGAAGCGGTGATACATGCTACACGCTAAGAGACCTGCATTTCAGTCAAGACAGAAGAGCAGATGAAATCTTTGGAGTGTTTGGAATTCTCTGGAAAGAAAGTTGCAGGACTAATTGAATGGGTTATTATTAGGCTTAAAACCAAATGAATCAAGAAACCACTAGACTGGCAATGGACATGGTATTTAAAGCTTTACAAAAAGAATGCACTGTTAATCCCCTAAGGAGTGCAGCAGACATACTTTTAAGGCTATATATTATTCAGTTTTTCATTTTGCACTGTCTTGGGAAGTCGAGCCTTTCACTGAAAAGTGGTTTTCTTTCCCTGTCTGTGGGGTCAGTTCTCTCTAAGACATCCAGGATGGATAGGTATTAGGTACCTATTAGATTAGTAATTACTGTCTGAGAAAAAAAACAAAATTCTGATAAAGAGTATACAAAAAGTTGGAAATAGTACACAATTTCACTATAAAACTAATTTTTAAAAGAGTTAGGTATAGCTAGAAAAATCTATAACAAAATAAGCATTTACAGTTTAAAATGACTGCACAGCAAGGCCCAAGTAATCCTAATTTCTTTCTTGAAGACATCTAAAACCCCATCATTCTTTCTTTGTGCATTCTTATAAAGCAATTAATAACCTTACAAGAATAATTAATAATTAATACTACTAATAAAAAGACTTGCATAAAGAATAAATTTTAGTTTTGGAAAGAAAACTGAAGGTACAAATAATCCAAGGCATTTCCTTGGTTTTGATGTAAGATTAAAAAAAGTACTAATTTGTCAGTGAAGCATCTTTTATCGTGACAAACCTATTAGCTATTGTAGCAGAGCAGCATGACGGATGGTATCTGCTACCTTAATATAAAACCCATTCAAACTATTTTCTGGCCCAATCTATCACATGAGGCAAGCATCAAAGATGTACAGTAAAAGTACAATCAAAGCAGTGTAAATTTTGGTAAAAGATTGAGTCATACTTCAATATAAAAAATTAAAATGAAGTTGTGGAAGCCTCGATAGCACTGAGCAGCACAATGCAGAGCATTTGCTACAGAGTGTCTTTAGAACAACTTTGACATTTTGCTTTACATATACTTTAATTAAATCCAGCTATATATTTTATAAAATCACCAGCTCCAGGTACTGAGACACTTATGGTCAGAGGAACTACTGCTCTGGGTCAAGCTCTGGGCCATTACACTTAGTAGTCTGTCTCTGGCCAGCGTTTTGCCAAGGCAAAGGAGAATCCAAAGCACCCCCGAGAGCCTGGGTGCTGCGGCTGCTGCAATGGGGCAGGGCAGACACCTCTAATGCTGCCTCCAAACCTCTCGCTCTTAGCATATAATCGCTACGCTCCCTCTTTTTTCCACATATAAAAAGGAAAGTCTCCCTACTTGTTTCAGAGGGAACCTAGCAGGACAAAACCGAAGCAAACAAATAACCAAACATCAAATGCAACAGCGAGACTTGTAGATGACCAAGCAAATTATTTCCATGCACTTACTGCTGCCCGTGCTTTCTATGCAGTGACAATACTGTTCTTCACATCTAGGCAGGGACACAGACTGCACGAGCTCGTGTCTCTGAATCAGTCGCAATAGCAGATCCCCAGCATGCAAAGACAAGGTAGTCTCAAACTAGCTTGCTTCCAAAAAGCTACAAAACCAGGTTTGGTTTTTTTAAATCAAGAAACGAAAGTCTTGGTAATGTCACTCAATAAGCGCTTTCAAATTACTGTATGTTGCTAAGCCCAGTCAATAAAGCAATGTCTTCAGGCAATCAAAGGTACCTTTTCTGCAGCGTGGTACTTCAGCACAAAAGACAGCACTTGGTTTTGGAGCACTGAACCAGCTGCTCAGCGCACGAAGAAGCTGCTATATTCTAGGACAGTCTCAGTTGGGGAGCCGAGTCCCCTTGTGTTGATTTAATTAGCACTGCTGGAAAATGTAAATGACGGAAAGAGACGCTGTGCATTGTGCAAAAATTACATTGTGCAAAATATGTGTGCTTACATAATGTGCTTCAACAAAGCACCGAAATGCTGCTGTTCCCAGGAGCTCCAGGCAGGCAGATGGTGGGCACTCCAGCAAGAGCGTGCGCTTCGCCTGCAGAGAAGCGATGCCCTCAACCTCTGGGGAAGAGTCTGCTGCTGCACTTCGGTAACACCCCCGTTTGCTGATCCACGGAACAAAACACAGGATTACAGCTGGACTCCAATTGCTCACTCTGCATCCCCGGAAGCAGGAAGGTGTCACAACAGGGGACAGAAATGAGATGACAGAGTTCTAGGTTCACTTTGTTACCCTTCAGGCACGTTGTCCCCTGGCTATGATCTACTGGACTGAAACCAATACAGTCTGGGGTTCAAAAGAATGCTTAGTTGTTTCATACAGAATTTATTACATTATCACAGTTGTTACTTAATTAAAAGAGAAAACTAGCAGGCTAAAATCATGGGACAATAAAGAATTTGGCAAGCCAATGAGGTGTGGATTAATAGTTACACATTTCCAGCTTTATCTGTGCGTGTTAAGGTCAGTATCAGTGTGCATATGGTACAAAGCCATAAAAGTGCCTCAGATATGAATATTGTGGAGGAGGATGTGCCTCTAATTTCACCTGTCTTTCTCTGTTGAGATTTTGATGCATATCTCATAAAATATTTGATCTGTACTTTCCCAATACCATTTCTTTCCTCTAGTGCTACAGACCCAAGGTACTACAAGTAAGCTTTACACCATATAAGAAATGTCAGCAACCAATTTCCCTTTTTTTTTTTTTTTTACAGCTTGACAATATTAAACTAGCATGCAGAGATCATGGAGAGATCTATGTTTTTAAATCAGGACGGCAGTAAAAATTTTCTGTTTCTATAAGACTGCAATAAAAAGGAAATTAAAACAATAAAGGGCCAGATTCTTGGATCCTTGTGCAGCTATGATAAAGAAAAACTTATGTTCATCTCATGGATTCTCTTCTACACACATAAAGATTGAAAGGAAACAGAAGAGCCTCAGCATCAGCTTCAATTTTTTACCTGTATCCATTTTAAAATACAACTGTGAGGCCTTCTAGAACACACACTGGTGGACTTGGGCCTCGTACACAAAACAATGCTAGTGTTCAGGTGGGACTGCTTACTCATCATATACAAATAAGCTCAAATAATGCTTATGCCACAGTGAGTCTGCATTCAGATTTCAAGAGTATAAGGTGTCAGAGCAGAGACAACAGAAATGCGTCCAGAGGCTTATATTTAGGATCTCTTCAAGTCTCTTCAGCAGACAGACGAAGAAGGATGATAACACAGGAAGAAACAGCGATTGTTCTATATAATAAATAAACTGCATCATTCACTGTACTTTAGGAAGGAGCTTTTTTGTTTTGGGAGTCCCTTCAGACTGAAATGTGCTAAGCCTTCCATTTGAATGTTGAGGTTGCTTTTTGTAGGCTCCTTGAGCTGCCAAGTGATCCCCCAAAATCATGTTAGTTTACGTGACAGAACTGAAATAATGCATTGGTATCACTCTATTTGAAGTTCTCAAAAACTGCCTAGATATCTGAAAATATCTATCTAAATATCTAATATTTAAAACCATGTGGCTTGGGGATCAATATTAATAGACAACTTGTTCTACCTATTGACCTTTCATATATTAGCAATTCTATAAGCACTTAGTTATGCTTTGGCCCAAAACATGTTGGACATATTAATACATGAAGAATGCCGCACAAAAATTTGCACTGATGCTCATATTGTAGGTGAGATTTTCTGAGTAATTTAAATCTTTGACACTTCAGTTCACAAAAATCCAATTCACTGCTTAAGGGCATGAAATGTACGAAGACACCCTGTCTAGAATAGCTTTCTTTTCCTTTCTTTTGTTCTTTAACATTTCCCTACTTCTCAAAATCTTTCCTTTTACCTTGAATTCCAGCTTCCTTCTACTCTTTTTCTTCCCCTGTTATACTCTCATCTTGCCTTTCCCACCTCTCCCTCTTTTCTTTAAGCTCTTGGTACCTGCTCACTTTCTAGCAGGACAGCCCAAGCCTGCCGTAAGGTGGTGAGTGCTGGAGTGAGCACCAGCCATCCCAGTCACATCGAGTCCACCCCAGAAGAAGCCATCTCTGAAAGCTCAAAGCTCCTGATGTCCCAAACAAGCGAGTGAGTGCAAGTATCTGACAGGTCTTTATACATCTGCATGAATCTAACACATCTATGTCCTTATACCTATTTCATGTAATAGATGTCGGAGCTAAGGAAATACCTTACAAAAAAGGGAAGATCTGTGTGTGTCTGTATCAGCATAGCACAAGCCAACTAGCACAAGTCAACCAGCTTAAAGGCTTTCAGTACCTCTACAATATTGAGGGGGAAAAATGCTTTTGCTTGCAATTAAAGAACATCATAAAAGAAACACCATGTAGAGCCCCTACTAATGATCAAATATTTCTTACAGAACTATCTAAAGCAAGTTGCAATAGTGTTGGCATCACAGTTTAACTTAAACCGAGATTCAGTACTAGCTCTCTACAGCCTGAGAGAGAGTATTTAGAGCCAAGGAACTCTTTTGTTTGAACTGAGAAGGTGAGAGAAGTGCAAATCACATTTTCCCCAGAAAAAAAACAACACAGCAACCAACAAAGCAACCAAAAACATTTCAAGAAGTTTCTAAATGTGTAATGTTGGTTGAAGCTTGGAGTAAACCATCAGAAAGACTGGCTGGCTGTTTCAAGACAGACTTCAGTTGAATCTATGTTCCTATTTGTGAGGTGAATTCAGAGGTATTCCACAAAGGCCTCTGATTTTTTGTGTTTTAATTAAACAAATGGAGGAGAGATATTTCAAAGAAAATTGAGTAGTCTCTCCTGTACTGCAGTCTACAGGTAACTTTCTAATCATCAAAAGACCAAAGATACCTGGAAAAAAGAAGCTGGTTTTTGTTCTTAAGGAACACATAGAAGACTTACTAGTTCACCAGTTGTCAAGGAAGAGCTGGCAGATGCCCTAATTCAGAAAGGGAACAGTCAATGTATGGAGTTAACAGCTTTTTTGGTTGGAGATATTTCAACAATGAAGGGAATGCCGTACATCAAGGAAAACCAAGAGGAAAGCTAACACCTGAGGATACTGCCAGCATTGTAGTGTCTCCTAAAAATTATCAACTAATATTGCATGCTTTTGTGAATGGTTAAAGAGAGGATATATCTGTGTATTAGCAAATAGTGTGGTGCAATGGCAGCAGAGCAGTAGAGTGACTGGTTGAGGACCTAGCATCCAGACTGTATGTGCTTTCTGGCTGTTACTTAGTACTTGTTCTAATCTTATCCCAGGGACTCAGTGACAAACCCAGTACACATCCTGTGAGACTGATCTGCAGGATGAACTAAAATGCAACAAAGCAGGGACCATCAGGATATTTATTTCAGAAGAACATTCCTGATCTGAACTGAAATGCTAACGCATACGCTCCACATTTACTTTCTTGCTTACTGCCATTGGTACCCTCAACTCTTAAGAAAAATCTTTGTAACGACTGTAGATTTTATCCCCTCATCCAACAGCTGCGGAGATATAATGTGTAATGTGTGTACACATATTTCACTGAGTGTTTTGACGAAAGCAGTAACTAAAGCAGGTTTTGACTATATTTATAACTTTTTCAGTAACAGTTCAGAGGAATTCAGTTTGCAATCATTGCACAAATTCAATTAATTTGTGCTGGGAATAAATCACTATCCATTAACAAATGAGAATTGTACTGGTAATAATATAAAATTAATATCTCATTCCTGTTATAAATTCTTTCTTTTTATGCTATACTAACATACGTTATGCCTCTTCCTTTTGCTTCTGTTCTACAGGCAACACATAATGGTTATTTGTTGTCCTAACAAGTATCTGAAGAGATACTCAAGTACTATAGCTAATTTCATTATTATAATTATTGTTATTATTATTAACGGTAATAATCCTCATCACCCCTGTATTACTTTGTGTCCAAAATAGAATACCACAAGTGGAAAATGGATGTATTTTGGGATATACATCACAGAAAAAGAAAATTGTTACTGAAGTGTTACTGGAAAAATACTGGATATTATAAATAATTTATTCAAAGTTTCAGATTCAAAGTAGCCAGGCTGCCAAAGGCTACGGAAACAACGACTGGGTTAGAAAAATGTCACTGAGCAATTTGTATGTCCGTAAACATGGAACTGAGTATGAGATAGACCTAGTATTACTTTTTTTTTAGTTTTATGTTTTAAGGCAAATTACATTTTCTGAATTTATGCATCACAAATTTTGGGAAGTTAAAAGCATCACACAGAGAAGTCAGATTTATCATTTCATGGCTGGAGACTTGGAAAGATCAAAAACTACAGAAAGATAGGCCAAGGCATGCAGTTATATTTTAAGACCACACATATTGACGCTTGATGTTCAAGGTCAGAAAAAAAAAATCATTAGATCATTTAGTCTGACCTTCCACACGCTGCAGGAGACACTATTTCAGTCAGTGACTCCCGTATTAAGCCTATTAATTTATGTCTGCTATAGCAAGGGTCCAGGCTTGAAGATGAGAAAAGATGGAGACCTTCCTCTCTCTTTGGTAGTTTAGTTGGCCTTACACTTAAAAATTTATGCCTTAATTTTAATTTGAATGTCTCTGACTTCAGTTTCCAGTCCTTGGCCAGAGTATCTCACTTTCCCTGCAACAGTGAAATACGTGGAATAGCTCCATGAAAAAAGTTTGTACATTGTAAATGAAATAATTTTTTTTTCTTTTTTGCCCTGTTGTTGTTGAGCTGAACAAATGGAGGGACTGAATTTCTCTGGTTTTACATCTCTTGCATGTTTTTCCCTGCAGCTGATTTCTAATTTGTCTCCATCACGTCCAAAGAGAAGGGATTGGAGCTGCACATAGACTCCCCACCGACTCACCAAGAGCCACAGAGCACTCATGACTGAACCACAACTGAAATCAGGGGGAGTTTAATGCCTCTTTCCAGGAACTAATGGAAATCAATCCTTAGCTCTTCTGAAAAGCCCCCTGTCTTTTCACCCTGCCTATAAAATACTGTACATTTATGCATATTTCAGTATCAGAACAAGAAAGCTTTTAATGGTGATGCTCTTCCAACTGACAGTCACAGGACTCAGAAAAAGAAAAGATACAACTATTTAGGGAAAATGTTGAACGATTACAAAACAAGGTAGGAAATATTTTATTGCCACCATAAATCACTCTGTCCAATGACACCGGTGACCAGTATAAAATATGCTCTAAGGAACTATTTGAAAAGACTAAGTAATTTAGTGTTATTTCAAAGTCAGGCACTAAAATAGGAGGTGGATATCTATATGCTTGTGCTGATCTAAACGTAGACAACTTCAGCATCACAAGATAAAAATGAAAGAGAAAAACTGAGGTAACATAAATCAAACAGAAAAATATTTGCTAGAGGTAACAATAAAGTCTTAAATATTATTTCCTCTATGAAAACTGGACTTGCATATTCTTGCACAAATATCTTTACTAACTAGTTTCCATTTACTTATATATTTCCATAATTTTCACCTACTTGCCTAAAGTTTAAGGTACTCATATCCCTAAATAGTGAAGTTGTTTATGATGCAAAACAACCTCTATATTTTACAGCACAAAGTTACAACAGTAGAATCATGTTTCTCATTATTACTGAAAAAGTATCTTAAATCTTTTAAAGCTATCAAAATAAAACATTGCAATTTGATGGGAAAATAGGTGTTTTGGGACATCCTAATCATTGAGATTCCCTATCTCTTGGCTTCTTTTCTAGTAAACTTTTACACAGATTTAAAATGAGTATTAAACTATGATTCTTGTCAAAAAAAAAACATTTAAAACCTCACTCACTTTAAATTGTACGCATAATAGGAAGGCCAATAGAAAATCAGCCCCTTTCCATTTTTATCAGTTCTGCTATTATTAGTCATATGTAATAACAGAGACAGATCTAAAGCCACAGAAGACAAATATGTGACATTATATAATATTAAGTGATAAACTGTAAGCAATCATGTCATTAAGGAATATCAGAATATATATGTGCACAAGGGACAGAGTTAACACTATTCATTCAACCTTAACTGGTATTTCACTGCTTCTGAAGGCTTAATTGTCGAACATTAACATTCTTCTTACACTCTAGGGATGTACTTTATACCACTCTTTTTGCTAAGGCAAATGTTATTGTAGCTAGATGGTTTTTTCCTCCCCCTAAAGCACTCTGCAGATAGTTCAGTAGCTGCTATGCTTATACAGGAAAATATGTGTTGCTGATGAGCGGAACAAAATAATGACAAAATATTTCTAACCAACACAAGATATTTCTTGAAGTTTCCAAACTCTTTTTGCCACATCACAGAAGAGAGAAGACCACTCTGGATAGTAGTATTATATTAGACATTCTACTTAACATGTGATTCTTCTAAATAATTAATGTTCATACCTGGTTTTCTGCAGATCTAAGTCCCTCAAAAAAGGAAGATACAGCAGTCAATGCTCACAGAAGCAGATCTTTGATTATCCAGCATGAAAATTCTTATTTATAATCAATTATCCTTAGCCTACAGTAACAATAAGATTTCTCTGCTTTTCCGAGACCACGCTCTACATTATGGCATATGCCTATAATGATGGGTATGGTACATCACTCACACCTTTTGTATTACAAACACATTTCTTCCTGGAATAATGGGAACTCTGATTTCTTCCTGCATCTGAAAGACTGCTGACCTGGTCAACTAAAGTGTCACTATTCTGAATTGCTCCTGTGGCATAACAGGACATGTAAAATTAATGATACTCTAGCCTGGGCAGATTTTTTCCTACAGTGTGTTTTTAATCTTGTTTGTAAGCACCGCAGTTAAAAGTTTTCATCACTCAAGGTCTTAAGATACCTTCCTGCAGCATCCAGGAGTCCCACTGCTTTCAAAAGGAATTGATTTTGCCTTGGCCTGCATAATCAGGTACAATCCTTTCTGGCTGGTATGTTAATTTTTTGCATTCCAAATCAGATTCTACACAAAATGCTTTTTGCTGTAAAGGATTTTCTGCATTTTTAAAAAATCATTTGGGCTGGTCCTTTCTTGGAGAAATGTGAATTATCATTCCCCGAGAAGAAGCTTATGAGGGAGAGGATTTTCAACTTTTTGAGACTGTTTCTCAACCAGGATTTTTTGCTTGTTTGTCTCCAGTGCTGGTATGATTAAGAAAGGAAGTACCAAATTTCATTTCCAGCTGTTTTATCAAAAAATCTCAAGAAGGAACATAGCAAATATGGCTTGCTTGCTTTAATTATTTGAAAATTTTACAGGATTTGTTTTAAAAGCAATCTAAATTTGGATTGTAAATGGTATTAGTATTCAGTAGAAGTCTTCCATTTATTAAAATGTCATATATTCCTTCAAAAATTACTCTGGAAGATTCTTTTCTTGAAGTAAAACAGTTCTTTACAACATGTGTTCATTAAAAGACACAGAACATCAGTGAAATGTGCTACAGGCCTCTTAAAAATAGGATTTCATATATTGTGGTGTTAGCTGGTGTTAGGTTTGATAACAATTGTTTAAACAGGGATTCCTGGAACAGAGGCAGATTCGTTACAGGCGCCGTGATCGCTACTGCTGAGTGCGTTGGAGGTAGGACACATGCTGAAAATCAATGGAACTTCCCTTACCTCACTGCAGTATGAATGACTTTTCTCTGCAAGAATGAGCAGCTAACAAGTGATAAAAGCCTATAAAAAGACCAATATAGCTCTATATTTGATATTAAGGCTACCTTAAAAATGCTAGACGCACCAGAAAGCTGAAGGATCCAGTGAAGTATATAAGCCTTTAAAATAAAACATTGTTCTCTCTCCCTTGTATATGAGGTGGTCAAAAAACTAGTTATATTTTATGTGCTGAAGGTCAATTAGAATAATGCTCTCCTCCCACCCACGGAATGAAATCAGTTTAAATACCCACCTCCCAGGCTGTCTAATAAGTTCCTGCTGAGGTGCTATCTGAGAAGATCATTCACCAGCCTCTGCATTTGAAACCACCATTTAAAAGCAATTTGTAAAACCAGCATGTTTATGAAGTTGCATTCCGGACCATGCAACTGCTAAATTTACTGTGTTTGGAAATTCTAATCCTACTCATACCTACACAAAATGGGTAAGATCAAATTTCACAGATAATCTGCTGCTCTGCTTCACAACCTGTGATTTGCACATGAACATCTTTGCAGCAAAATATCTCAATGGTGTTTTCACATCAGTAGGTTTCAGCTGCAGCATGCTACACTTCTCCAAAAAGAAAATTGTTGTGCTGTTACAGAAAGACTTCTTAAAATATTTTGACCAGTCTCAGAAGTGTCTTGGGGATTCCTTCCAACTGGATTTTTACCATACCTATAAAAATACAATCTTTGATTTTCTTTAAGTCAATCACTTTACATTCTCATAGATTCAACTGTATAAAGCAGAAGTATTAGGCTGTTAGCAGCTGTTCTCATCAATCAGTTTGCTTCTCCCCATAGTCTTTACTCCCAAAGACAGCATTGTAGCTCTTACACTGCACAATCCTGAATAAAGATACCACTTTCATAAAACAGGAGAATGGCAGTTACAGAAAAAAAGGCATTATATCACTAAATCAAATCCTTTTCTATCCATTTGGTTTTGTCCCCTCTTCCTACACTTCTCATCTTTCATTTCTGTATTAATAGTAAAAAACTCTATGTGGCTCTATTATCCGTGAGGGTATAAATTTCAGATTCCTCTCAAAATCCCTTTAGGACAGTTACAAAACTGAAGGTACATATTTTTTGATGCAAAAGAAGATACCCGTGTCTAATCTTCTGAAGTTACAAGCTCCAGACAGGCCAGGGAGGCAGAGAGATGGAGGATGCCTGGCTGCTTCCTGTGGCTGCGGGGCACTGCTCAGGCTATTCGCAATTTTGACAGAGCTCCTTATTCCTCATCCATTTTTTCCCTGTGATACACCACTTGCTTTCATTCTCTTTCAGCTTTTAATTTCTTAAAGGCCTCCCTGATGTTGTTTTGAATTGTCAGGGAATTGATGCTACAGATATTGGAAAAGGAAAACTAAAATTGAAAACAAACCAAACCACTGAAGCTGAGGGATTCATGACTCCCACAGCCCCACTCATATTCCATTCTTTACTTACTGGGGATAAATTAAATGGTAAGAGAACAAATATGATTCATATTTAGCTATCTAAGAGTCAGACATCCAGTCTGAACTAGTAATTTGGTCTCCCTCTGCAGTTAGTACAGGGAGACGGGTACCATCATCCAGTACTGAAACAGAAGTCTGAGATGGGAGAATCATAGAATCACAGGATGGTTACAAGTTGGAAGGAACCTTAAAGATCATCTAGTTCCACCCCCCTGCCATGGGCAGGGACACCTCCCACTATTCCAGGTTGCTCAAAGCCCCATCAGCCTGGCCTTGAACACCTCTAGAGATGGAGGATCTACAACTTCTCTGGGCAACTTGTCCCAGTGTCTCACCACCTTCACAGTGAAGAATTTCTTCCTAATATCTAATCTAAATCTCCCCTCTTTCAGTTTAAAACTGCTACCCCTCATGCTATCACTACACTTACTGATAAATAGTCCCTCCCCATCTTTCCTGTAGGCCCCCTTCAGGTACTGGAAGGGGCCATAAGGTCTCCCCAGAGCCTTCATTTCACCAGGCTGAAATGAATGACAGAACGACTGTGCTGGACAGCTTGCTTCTTTCCAATGCCAACAGAGGGGCTGAAATTAATGTACCTCATTTTTACACACTTAAACTGAGAGGAGAGGTCATGCCCAGCACCTCTGCAGCACAGAGCAGAGCACCAGGAGCTGGAAGCTCGATGCAGGCCCAGCAGCAGAAGGCTGTGCCCACGTTACAAGTCCTGCTCCCCAGCAGGGCTGATTTGCTGGAGCGCAACCGTGTGCTGTGACAACGGTGTGTCACTGCCACTGCCTGGGCCAGGCTAACTGCAGTTACAAGGTCCAGCTGCAGACATGACTTTAGACAGAAGTGAGATCGGGAATGAGAAAGAGAAAAAAAAAAAAAAATTGACCCTAGGTTAACACGGAAAAACTCAACACCAGCATTTAGACACCAAAGTGCCTCACAACACTGCTTACAGCAAAGTTTTTGTTCTACCCACTTCGAAACTTTCTACCGACATCACCTCTCCTTCCAATGCATTTCTCCCCACCCCCCAGGTTCTGGCATAATTTCTAATTAGATTTCATGATGGGACAGCTAGCTTCCTAGCCAAACTATCAATTAAAAAATTGCCAAAGAATCTGCCAATCTTCATTTTAAATTTCTTTTTAGAATACCATATGGGAAGTGAATATGCTGTTAAAGTTTTTCTTGTGTTGTACTGAGAATATCACTTTGAATCCTTACATTAGGACACAGCAGTGATTTAGTGATGCAGAAACTGGGATCTTTTAATTAATTATTTTCAGGCATCTATCAAAATGTTAAACCTGCTTACACCACATTATATAGCAATGTGTCCAAAATCAGAATTTGATCTGAAATCTGTAAGGATTAGTCTTTCAGAAGGTTTAATTGAAGAAACTGAGAGCAAAAAAGTATTGCTGTCAACAGAAGGGCTATTTTCCAAAGCGCATTAGGAACATTCCATAAAGCAGGCATATGGATGCACTTCATCCTATCAAAAAATATTGTTAAAATTTGTCTCTAGAGTAGAGAACCAAGGGTCACTTGAGAATCCATTAGAAGCTGTTTTGGAGGGGTGGAAAGTGAGGTATTAAAAGAAATAAAATATGCATGAGTTCTAGTAAGTCATCTTTCCAGTTCCTTAACTTCTAACCTCTTCTGCAAACCTTAAACCCTGTTATTTTTCTACAGAAGTTTCTGGCAGAAAGAATGACTTTGAAATTGAGGTGTTCTGTGCTGCAACCATTAGCTGGTAACGTTTTTTAAAAATGTTTCCGTAGTGACCCACGTATGATTCAATCATCGTTCTTTGTCTTTTACCGCAAAACCATTTTTGCAGTGTGCTTCTGGCAGGAGTATGGTGATTTAGATGACACAGTACAAGTCAGTATTACAAACTTCAGCTCATGGTCAGCTGCACCAGGAAGACCTATTAAGATTAGTGTACACATCAGCACAGAGAACATAACTTGTTGAAGGCTTGCTACAATCCTTGGCCGATTTGTTGCTTTCTACTTGCCAAATAGTCAAACACTCACAACAGCCATATCCTTGGATTTGAGCCATTTATGGCCACATGCCATGTCCTGTCCACTGCTTTAACTACATTATAATCCCTTCTTTCAATGCATACTTACCATGTGAAACATCTTAAACTGAATGCCTTCTAAAAAAAAATAAATCTTCATTTCTGAAGTGCAAGCACAAAACTCTGATAAATGAAAGAACTTCCTTAAAGTGCCAAAAAAGGAGTGACTACTTGCAAAGAATTTCCAAGCCAGAAAGAAGAATGTGAGATTATGCATTAATGCATAAACACAGGCTCAAGTGGAGGAAGGTAAAACATACCAGTTCCACATCTGACTGACCCATGCTAACATCACTTGGCCTTTCTCCTAGCATCACTTTTCTAACTGGTGCTACCAGAAGGAGAACATCTATACCTCACACTATACCTCACGTTATTGGAAAACTATGTTAAACTGTGTATAGATCCATATCCACTTTGTAATTGCATATTATATGCTTTGAGCCCGATCAGAAAAAAATAAATAAAATCTTATTTCAGTATAGTGTACTTTAGGTAAAAAAAAAGAACAAACCTGAGATTCCCAGAGCAAAGCAGCACCCTCAGCCTGAAAGCATTTGCTTCGTAGTTTGAAAATTTCTCAGGCACACACATTTGGTCCACAGCCAGCGTGGCTACAGCTGAGCAGAAAGAACCTGAGATCCTGACCAAACTGCACTGGATCTAGAAGCTAGAGGAGAATAAACATCCCTTGCTCAGGTGTACCTAAGTTGTACCAAATACATTTGTTCATCTTTCACATTTTAGAGATTAAAATAATGACTGCTTGAAGTAGTTCTCCCTTCATATACTTCAAGGAGACAATCTGGTTGCTCAACTCTGCCTTCAGATTCCTCTCTCGGAATGAGGGGCTTAAAATGTGAGGACTACTCTTCTTTACCTGTAAGTACTTAAATCCCTTAATGAACCTGATTCTAAACAATTCTAATCAAGCTTGCTCTTGCAAAAGATAGACCTACTGAGACTTCTCATCTTGTATCCTGTAAGTCCTTCTCCTTCAACCACCTGTTTATGAGCAACTCCCCTTCCTCCCTCTGTCCCCAACTCATTACTAACAAGCTAACTTTATTCCAGTGTTCCATTGCCAGAACTAATTGCCTCCCAACACAAAGCAACAAACATTCCTCACCATGATCCTATCATTAAGAAGAAGCTTTCTAGTTCTGCCACTTGCTCAAATTTCTAACAATCATTTTTCTTGGAAGGAAGGTCCACTTGATAGGATTCCTCATTCCTCCCTGAAGATACTCTGCTGGCAATATTTTTGCTTTCAAAAGTTTGTGTAGAGATGGAAAGATCTCATTTGAATTCTGGCATAAAGAGCCATTAACTCACACAATGGGCTGTTTGAATCCAGGACAGCTACTTTGTCCACTCTTTATCAAAAATAATTCCACTGAAGTCAATCAAACTGCGCAGATGCTGCGTACGTAGGTAATAAGAATTGGCAAGTATGGGTAATGCCCAAGAGTTTGCACTTTTCGAAAAGAAAATCTCAGATAGGTATTGTGGGCTACTCCCAAATGGGTAACATAACTGGGCAACACAGCCTGAAGCCCTCAAGAGGAGAACTTTTTCCCAGACATTTTCACAGTAAATCAAGTCAGGATTGACTCTAGCAATTTTGTAAAATTTAAGAAACTTTCTGTGGATGTTCTTGCTAGCAGTAAGCTGTGCAAAAGCAGGTAACTTTCAAGCTGAGATTTTTAATCACTAGGTGGGCTGCCATCAAAAAGCAGGAATTTGTAATTTTTTTTCTTCTGAATCAGATATTTTTAATAATAAAGCTGAAACACATATATAAGATTGATCTAGGTATTTTTTATAACTTAAAATAAATTATGTTACTAAAAACAAACAAAATGACCTAGTTTCAAAAATGTTAGAATAAAAACATTCATTCATCTTGTGCACGAATAAAAGCATGCCTAGAGGGAGCATGTAGAACTAAAAGCCAGGTGGCATTAAAATGCAATTAAGAAACCATGATCATACATTAAATAGAGACACAAAGACAAGGGCTAGCTTAGCATCTCAGCTGTGGAACAGCCATTGAGGGTAAATGAACTGAATTTAGACTCCTCCTTGCAACAAACTGGAGCCGCAGTCTTTTGTAGAGATATGTAATCACTGAAGATCTTAGCAGCTGCTCAGAAAAACTAAAAAGCTGACATTGGCTGAGAAGTTTATTCACAGCTCTGGATGACAGTCCTTTAGCTTTTCTCAAAAGATGGTTTCAGTTTTATATGTATATCTGAGTCAAAAGACTTCTGAGGTGTTTATAACAGCCAATTCTAGACTGGAATCAGTCTGGATGTTGCAAAGACCAACTCATTTTTCCCTTCACCAGGCACCCCGAGGCCCATGCTGCTCACTGTAGGGCACAGACCGCCCCATGCACCTGACTCGGGTAGAAAGCCTGTGCACAAAAGGAAAAATTGTGCAAGAAGAGGTCTGACATAGAGAAATAGCTCTTTGCTGTCTTCCTAGAAACAAACTGGATTTGCATCTGGGAACAGCCACAGGTAAATGGTGAAGTGACATTTACTCCACAAGCCACCAACTGCAGCTGCAGTTCAAAATGGTGGGTTCAGTCTATTTTAATAATTCTCTATCTGTTTGTTGCTTTTTGGTATTGTGTTTGTTGTTTTAACTTACTGGGTTGGTTTCAGGAACCATAAGAACAGCAAAGTCTTGAATGAACACGTCTGAGCTATTTTGAAGTTCCAAGAGACATTTCAGAGAGGCATGCTTTCCCATGGAAAAAAAAATATACTCTCTTTGAAACATTCAAACACCAGTAGAGATATATTTCTGCTAGTGATGGGTCCACCCAATCTGAGAGGTGTTTGTGTATGAATAAACTCTCATGATTCCTAGTAAGACTATTTATACTTTCCACATTATACATGTTTTTAAGCTACTTCCTTGCCTAAGAATCTGGTAATTTCTTCTTTACTCATTGCATAATCTAGAAAACAGTGGTGTCTCTCATCAAGACAGAAGTTCAGGTAAGACCAAATCACTACTGTGAGAACTAATGTTGTAATACAACAGAATGGCAGCTTATTTTTAGTCTGTTTTGTAAATAAAGTTTTGACCTAATTCTCTAAAGTCCAATGTGAAATAATTGTTTGTGCTTTAACAAGTCTGCTAACACAAATGATAAATTTGATTTGACAACTGGATATTCTCATGGCATGTTGTTGACTCATGTGTCCTCTAATCAGAGTCACAGGCCAACATTTTGTTATTGTTCTTTAGAGAGAAAAAATAAATAGTTGCACACAGTAAACGTTCAGGTCTTATCTATATATACACATTATTTAGAGTTAAGTTTAATCAGCTTTGTATTTTCTAAGTTTCCATCGGAATAAAATATGTTTAGTGTCAAAAAAAGAGTAATTTTTTTTTTTCCAGCAGAGAAGAGGGAGTCTTACAAAGTACTTTTCCAGAAGGCAATAAAGCTTAACATAGTTAAAACCCACTGGACAGCCAATGGTGTCTTTCAGTATGGCTCAGTAAGTTATATGCTCTGTGTTATGAATACTAAAATGTTTGCCCTAATAGGTCCCAAAGCAGTAAGAAAAACTCTCTTTTTTCTGTGCAGCTTCATAACACTCACTAACAAAATATGATGCTTCAGCGACGGCTCATTGTAAACTGTGGTTACAAAGATCTGCGCAGCCTGAAAATAGTGCCAACTGATGACCACCTATCTCTCTGTGCTCTACCATGCAAAGTGAGATGCTTGAGCTTCAGGAGGACCAAGCCCTGCACGTGCTGTGCGCTGAGGTTGTGTGTCAAGGTCAGGAAGCCTCATGCTGAGGGCAGGAAAGCCCTTGCAGACCCTCAAGCGCACACAGAGGTGGGCATGCAGCTTTCCCACATGAGCAGCTCGAAGCGTCGAGACACACCATTCAGCTCATCTGCTGAGAGCTACCTCTGGGTCTGGCTTGGCCCTTGGCTGTTTAACAGGACACCAGCAAAGATGCTCTCTTGGGACAAAGCCCATCTTATGACTGATTTAAGAACACTTACAGAAATGTATACATTCAGAAGTTACAAACAATCCATAATGAGCATCCAGGGTGAGAAATGCAATCATCTCCCCCACACCCTCCCCTTTAGTTTATTTTTTAATACACAAAATTAAAATGATTTCTGATTAAAACAGAAAATGATAAAGAATTACAAATGCTTCCAGACAGAAAAATGCTTCTAGACAGAATCCACTTCATTTTTCTTTTAATTTTTGTATGGAGGCTATACAGAAACTACATAGAAGCTCCACCAAGGCACTCTAAAACATGATTATTGTTTCTTTCATATTCAACAAAAATAATAATAAAAAAGAATAATTCCTTTCAGAAATCAACAAATGGGATTGCTTTTGGGGTCCATTTAGTCCAAGGAACTCCTGGCTGTAGCTAATCTAGATGCTTCAAAGAAGATCAATAAAGACAGAATACATATTATGAGATTACCTGACTATTTCTGCCTAAATTATAGTTTCATACTAATTGGTAATTGCATACTTCACACACTGAAGTATGATTGGTTGCAATTCCTTTTGAAAAGAAATTTTTTAAAAAGTAGGAAAATTCTGCATTTTTAACCTAAAAGAAGCCTGTTAATTTAAAAAATTATAGCTTAAAATTTACATTATTAAATTACTGATGAATTTAAATGTTCTACCTTCATCTTTAGTCTTGCCCTTGATCCCACCTGGGTTCCTTTACTGCTGTTTGGTTCATTCTACCCATAAATGAAAGCATCCAATTTAACACTTTTGTGACAATAGCATGCACATTTTTATGATAAATATTAGCATTAAAAATTCCATCAGTAATGTCTGCTTATGAAAGCATACTCATTCACAAGGCAAACTGGCTAATAAAAAAAGGAAAGCAGTGACAACATTTAAAACTGATGTTCTACTTCATTAGTCCATTCATTCAGATTAAATAAAGGTCAAAAACCAGCAAGTAATAAGTAAGGAATTATTTCCAGTATCTGGCCAAATTCTATTTTTGGTTATGTGATTTCTGCTCATTCCCTCTTCTACAGCACAGCATCAATCACTGCTCATCGGCTGCTTGTTCTCAGGTGGCACATGAACTCATAGTTTCTTTACAGAGCACAGATGGATTATTCAAAATGAAAAGTTCTACATAACTGTAAGGTCTGACTATCCAGCAGAGTCTAGACTGAACCCAGTAAAATTACGCCATTGTTTGGTCAAAGGTGCCTTGGAAGCGCCTGGGTTTATTTTTAGGTTCTTTTAAGATATAGCATCAGCACTATCCTATAGGATATAGTGTCCTCTTTCATTTACTTTGAGGGTAGACCACATCCCTGAGAGATGAACCCCATCTCACACAGGCAGCATACTCAGTAATGAAAAAAATATAATGACGGAACAGGCGCGAAGCTGTCTTTTGCATCTTGAAAAAAGTAATTTGCACATATGTATATCCTATTTCCATTTATTTTAATAACCTTCAGACTTTCAGCTGAGACTGAAATGCTCCCCTGTGCTGACAGAAGGTATTGTCCTCTGCAGTTCAGAAGGTCTGTCTGGTCATATAGGAATAAGCTGGAAAAATTCAGTGCACTAAAGAATGAAGGAACAGATTTTTTCCCTTTCCCTTTAGGAAGAACAGTACTGTGTCAGGCTGATGCTGGGACAAGTTGGATGCCACCAATAAAAAATGGGATTTGCAACAGACATGCTGCACGTGAAATCACACGAGGTAAGGAGTAGGAAACTTCAACCTCGAACCCCAACCTGTACCCTGCAACATAGAGGGACCTTACCCAGGCATGGAGGCACTTGGTCCAACCTTTGCAGTTACGGGCACGAGACCTGTCTTTTGGAAGCCATGCAGAAGTTAACACTCTCCTTCAAAACACAGCTGAAGGAAATGGTGATTGCTGTTCCCATGGTACTGCTCTGCCTTTCAGCTTGTAAGAAATGTGCTCAGAACCATGTTAGCAGACCTGTGTTCAAATCCTTCTTCTGCAGAAGGTGATTCAAACACAGCCAGGTTCAGCCCCACTAACACGGTATGTCAGGCACAAGCCTGTAGGGTATCCTAGGAGGGGCTGCAGGCAACTTTCAGTCGTTCCTGCTTTCCATTTTGCATAAATATTTGCTGGGTAAAAGACAGATCCAGCACAAGGCTTAGTTTTAAGGCATTTATCCATGATGGTAGTTTTGGCTTCCAGTCCTTGCTGTACCTTCCTGAAACCAGAACTCATGTGTTCCTCAGTGGTACGGCTAATTAACTACGACAACCACATTCTTCTTCTTTTTTATGTTAACATTCATTAATGTTCGTTCTTTTTAGCTAGTGGATCTTAATTGTTTAGGCCAAGTGGAGCAGCCCTTATGAAAGGAATTTTGAATAAATCCCTCATCACAGAATTGCTGATGGCCTAATTATTCTCCTACACAAGAAAATGGAGACATTTACTTATGAGGTACTTATATAGACTTTCCTTACAGTAAATGGGGACAAATGAGCATTTTTAGACATGATTCATCTCTTCCTAAAGCAGCTGTTTAGTATATGCCACACACACCGCACTCCACAAATGCCTGCAGATATCGAAAGTTAGGTGAACCTAATCAGACTGTAATTACTGTAAACTGCCTCTACAGTCAACAAAAGAATTTGGCAACTTCAGTAGGCAAATCAGTAAGATCTGAATTTCCACCTGGCATTGTCCCCTTCTGTTTCCACTGATGTAGTGGGGAGCTAATGCACTTCAGTAACAGCTGTTGGTAGGTGCGATCAAAGGAGCTAAAAGGGTAAGAAGCCTCAAAAGTCAGTTTTCTGTCCAGGTCTGTCAAGTAGACAATAGATGGATCTTAACTGTTTACCTCCTTTGCCAGTGTAGTCACCAGCAAGGGTGAAATGGGAACTTCAAAATGAAAAAAGTTGAGAGTTTCATTATTATTTTTTTCTTTTCTAAAGACCAACACGCTAATATTATTTCCTGCTATAATACAAAGCACATGAAGCATTTTACAATGCAAGTTAAAATCAAAATACCCACTAATCCCACTGCTGAAGAACATAACATCAAGAGTAATAAAGTCTTCAAAAATACTCATGGCAGTTGCTACACTTCAAGCGGGTTGTGTTGAGTTAGTAAATAAATAAATAAATAAAACCTTATTTCTAATAGAGTCCTTTGGAATTTTCAGGCTCCAGGACAGCAAGATGAATTCCTTGGAGATTGAACCAGGAAGACTGAAACTAAAATTACCCAACTGAGCAGATTTATTTTCATGAACAGGGGATGCAAAACTGTAGATACTGAAAAGTGCTCACAGATTGATAGCTTTGGTTTGGACACAGCAGTGAGCCACTGATTGATCTGAGCTTATCAAAAACAGAAGGAAATTCAAGGCTGTTTCTACACAAATTTCTAGTTGGCTCTGTATCTTGTTCCTAACACTAACAGATGCTTCAGAAAAAGGTGCAAGAATCCCATATCATACATATGTGCAGTAATCTACTCTCTACATTTGATCACTATCTATTTCTAACAGAAGAGATTAGTGTAAACCTCGAGGGGTACATCTTCACAGCCTTTTAAAAATATTGAAATTAATTATGATTAAATATTCTGAAGCTCAATATATAATTTTTCACATTATTAGGTCTTCAAATCCAACATACATTTATTATTAATTCCCTTTCTAAAAAATTAAATCTCAGCCTTTCTCACAATTCTTTTATGTGATAATTTCTTTGTAAAAGTCCATCATCTCCATTGCTTTTCTGTGAAATGCCTCTTGTTTAGTTGCACTTTTTGAGAGTAGGTGATCAGTACTGAGTCAATTTTCTTTGGAGTATTAACCATTCTCTTCCTTATTTGACCTAATTTTGTTTCATTTGCTATCAGTTGCTCGTGAAACAAAGGTTTTCACTTGCCTGTGGAAAATGCCATTTTAGGGTGGATTTCGGGTAGCCAATTTAAAACTATGCAAAGTGTATTAAGTGCATAAGTATTTCAGAAGCGGATGTAGTAAAAGATATGGTAACTCACTCCTTGCTTAAAAAACAAGAAAGAAAAAAGGAAAATGGTATTATTTTTATTTTGTATTTTCTGTTGCTTTTCTAAGTATACCTGTTTTGTATATCTATTATTACCAACTCTTTTTGCCTTTGCAAATAAACACAATAATTGTTTTATTATCAAATTATATATTTCAAACATACTTCTGATTCTGTGATTGTGGCATTGTCACTATCAATTCCTTAACAATTTGTTTTACTTTTAAAGAAACAGTTAAATTTTTTTATAACAAAGTATTTCTGAGGGGTAAAGCAAGTGGATTGTTTTGCTACTGTTTGCTTAAATATCTTTTGTATTAAAAGTTAATTATCTTACCCTTATTACTATAGAAAAATAAATGAAATATTTTCTTGCTGCATATCTTAATTAGTAAGGATATGAAATATTGCTTATCATAGTTACAGTGTTCTGTCTTGCTTAGTATTTTTTTTCATCAGTTGTATGCAGTATAAATCGTCTGAGCAGGGCCATAAAAACTTTTAATAATACAGTTTGGAGGATTTGAACTGCTTTATTATTTGAACTGTCGTGACCACAAAAATAGAGACAAATTCACAGTGTGGCTTTTTACCAGAGGATCTGGGCTGTGCCTGTAGCTCAGTTCAGCTCTGTTATTTTGGTATTTTGCATTGTCCACACATGTTTAAATTGGGGTTTATGTATGTGCTCAGAAACACAGCTGTGAAAAAGAGAAGCTGACACATCTGATATTAAAGAATACTGCAAAATCTATAAAGAGATTGCTGTAGAACAAACTACCTGGATACCATAGGATGAAATATTCGTCTACAAGAGGCTTTAGCCCGAGGTTTGCTGGACTGAATCTGCTTTGTCAGGACAATTTTAGGTGTGTTTTGCCCTTTCTCAGTGCTTTGGCAATTCTGTCAGTAATAACCTGTACATCCTCTTTAGCTGGGTTATCAGGTAACATCTGTATACGAAGGGGATCTATAAACCCATGGACATCCTTGTTGACCTTCATTAAAGCCAGCCACCTACTCAAGCTGAAAAGCTTTCCAGCTGTGCAGCCACTAACCAGCCCTTGCTGCTTTAGTCCAAAGGCTCTCGCTGCACCGTCCAAGCAGCACTACAATGAAAAGTGGCAGAATTAGACCTCTATTTTCAAATTCAAAGAGGTCAAGATTCAAACAGCAAAACTCTTGCGTTTATTGTTCAGACCCAACAATTCCCCATTATACGGCAGCGTATTCACACCTGAACCCACGATTGCAGGGCCTAACCTCCCGACCACCCTGAACCCTGGGGGGGAGGCTCTCCTGATATTGTATTTTAAATTAGACACAGTTTTTTTATATCCTTGCAATAGCAAAGATATAAAGTCTTTTAAGATTTTATATATATATAATTCATGAGGTAGAGCAATACCGCAGCTAACAGTTTGCTTTCCTATTTACATCTTGACATGAGGATTAAGATTTAAAGGATTTTTTTCTCAAAATAGTCTTAAATCTTTCTTTTTCATTATCCTGCAGCACCTCTGGTTAAACAAATCTTTCTTCATGTATTATCTCTCTCCCAGTTTTTTTAGTCGTCTGTGCTGTACAACTTTCTGTGGGTACCACCACAGGTCTTCGAAAGAGCTAAAGTTTTTTCTTTATGATTGCACTGTTTATGTTTTTTAAAAAGTAACTGCTGTGGAACAAGAAAAAAACTCTCTTTTAGACAGAAGATGATGCATAACAGATGTAAGGGTTGCAAATGTCATTGTGAGTAACATGACAAACAAAAATATTAAACATGATTTTGAGAAAAAGGAGCTGTGGGTGGCAATATTTGGCTAATGGATTTTTATTTCTTCAGCACTAATACACAATCTTAAAATTATAGTTAATAATATAAAACAAATTAAAAGAGAAATTCCTTTGTCTGTTTGAAGGGGAGTTTCTTGGTTTTGTCACAGAATCATAGAATCATTCAGGTTGGAAAAGACCCTTAGGATCATCAAGTCCAACCATCAACCCCACTCTACAAAGTTCTCCCCTACACCATATCTCCCAACACCGCATCTAAACGACTCTTAAACATGTTCAGAGACGGTGACTCAACCACCTCTCTGGGGATCCTATTCCAGTGTCTGACCACTCTTTCTGTGAAGAATTTTTTCCTAATGTCCAGTCTAATCCTACCCTGTTGCAGCTTGAATCTATTCCCTCTTGTTCTATCACTAATTACCTGGGAGAAGGGACCAGCACCAACCTCTCTACAATGTCCTTTCAAGCAGTTGTAGAGAGTGATGAGGTCTCCCCTCAGCCTACTCTTCTTCAAACTAAACAGTCCCAGCTCCTTCAATCACTCTGCATAAGATTTATTTTCCTTCACCTGCTTCATTGCCCGCCTCTGCACTCGCTCCAGCACCTCGATATCTCTCTTATATTGGGGTGCCCAAAACTGGACACAGCTGTACCGGTTGGCCTTTTGGAAAGTGACTGGTGACTTACAACCATTTTATAATAAAGCAAAAGGATTGGTTGGATATTAGGAAACATTTCTTTACTGAAAGGGTTATCCAGCATTGGAATGGGCTGCCCAGGGAGGTGGTGGAGTCACCATCCCTGGAGGTATTTAAGAAACGGGTAGACATGGTTCTTCAGGGCATGCTCTAGTGCCCAAGATTACTGGTTTGTGGTGGGGTGCTGTGTGGGTGGGTGATGGTTTTTGGTTTGGTGGTTGTTGTTGTGTGTTTAGGTGGTGGGTGGTGGTTTGTGGTTTTTGTGTTGGGTTTTTTTTTTGTTTTGTTTTTGTTTTTTTTTTGTTGGTTGGACTCGATGATGTCTGAGGTCCCTTCCAACCACTACGATTCTGTGATTCTGTGAAAATCTTTGCTATTTTTTCATCCAATAAAATGTAGTTGCATTTTCCAAATTTCATTAGGGTATTCTTCCATCCTTCCTGCTACTGGCGTAGCTCCTATAGTAAAGACACCAACCTACTTATCAAACACCCACCAGTTTTTACAGCTTTGAAGCTGTTTGCACAGAAGAGCAACGTCAGACTGCGAGAAGCACTACCGGCACGTAGCAGGTATGTTCTGAAGGACAAACAACATTCCACAGGGGAACGCTTTTGAAAGATCTATTACTTGAAGGCTTTTCTTTCATAGCGTAAGTTCGGCGTATGACACAAACCTCCGTCGGCGCTTGCCTAGGTGTGAAGGCAGAAGGCACCACGTCCCGCAAGCAGGCTGCCAGGGCCCGTTAGCAGCCGTGTGGGAGCACTGGAAGTGACACCGGGCTCGCCGCATCCTCAGATGACATCACCAGCAAGGAACACATTTCGGAGGCTCAGCAAGGCTGATCGTGAAATCCTGGCACGCTCAGCTCAACAGGGATTTTAATACCAGCCAAACGGATCCGAGTTTTTTACTTCACAGGTTTTGGTTATTCTTATTTATATTTAAAGAAAAATACTATGTATGATAGAATATATGTGAATATATGATTTCAGTCTGAAATTAAATCTTGGCTTAAACCTAGTTGTGCTGTACTAGACAAACTGAAAAATTACAAGTAAAATACAGTATGCCTAAGAAAGTGCTTTTATTTCTATCCATTTAAACAGTACCTTCAGTCACCTACAGTGAAAGCTACAGCCTACCTAATAAAAATTATTTCCACATTTCACTGAATTTCACTGAATTTCTAGAGTTGGAAGGGACCATAGAGATCATCTAGTCCAACTCCCCTGCTGAAGCAGGATTGCCTAGAGCTAGAGCATGTTACTCAGGACTGCATCCAGGCGGGTTTTGAAAATCTCCAAAGAAGGGGACTCCACAACCTCCCTGGGCAGCCTGTTCCAGGGTTCCGTCACCCTCACCGTGAAGAAGTTTCTCCTCATATTTGAGTGGAACCTCTTATGTTCCAACTTGTGCCCGTTGCCCCTCGTCCTCTCAGTGGGAACCACTGAAAAGAGTCTGGCTCCCTCCTCCTTCAACCCTCCCTTGAGATACTTGTAGGCGTTGATAAGGTCTCCCCTCAGCCTTCTCTTCTCCAGACTAAAGAGTCCCAGCTCTCTCAGTCTCTCCTCATAAGGGAGATGCTCCAATCCTTGAATCATCTTTGTAGCCCTACGCTGGACTCTTTCTAGTAGTTCCCTGTCCCTCTTGAACTGGGGAGCCCAGAACTGGACACAGTACTCCAGTTGTGGCCTCACCAGTGCAGAGTAGAGGGGGAGAATGACTTCCCTTGACCTGCTGGCTACACTCTTCCCTATACAACCCAAGATACCATTGGCCTTCCTGGCCGCAAGAGCACACTGTTTACTCATTGTCATTTTACTGTCCACCAGGACCCCTAGATCTCTCTCTTCAGTAGTTGCCTCTAGCGGGTCCACCCCTAACCTATACTGGTACCTGACATTTTTCTTCCCCAGGTGCAGGACCCTACACTTTTCCCTGTTGAACCTCATGAGGTTCTTCTTTGCCCAGCCCTCCAGCCTGTCCAAGTCTCGCTGGATGGCAGCACAGCCCTCCGGGGTGTCAGCCACTCCTCCCAGTTTGGTATCATCAGCAAACTTGCTGAGGATACACTCTGTCCCCTCGTCCAGGTCACTGATGAATATATTAAACAGCACGGGTCCAAGTATTGACCCCTGGGGGACTCCACTGGTTACAGGCTTCCAACTTGAACCTGCTCCATTAATCATTACCCTTTGAGTCCTGTCACACAGCCAGTTCTCAATCCACCTCACTGTCCCCTCATCCAGCCCATACTGCCTCAGTTTACTAATGAGGATGTTATGGGAGACAGTGTCAAAAGCCTTGCTGAAGTCAAGGTAGATGACATCTGCTGCCCTCCCCTCATCCAACCAACCGGTTATGGCATCATAGAAGGCTATCAGATTGGTCATACATGATTTACCCTTGGTAAACCCGTGTTGCCCTGTTTGTAAGACTGGTATATAGTTCCTAAAAAGGAAGGCATCTACTAATTGTTGCAATACTGCTACAGAGGATTATTTAGATTTAAAAGATCCCAAATAACCAAAGACTTTCCTCAAAGAATAGGAAACCTGATATATTTTTCATAAACTTTCTATAAAGCATGCTATAGGAATCAGGAAAGCAAGTTTATTATAAATCTAGTACCTGAGGTCTCAGAATATATCTCCTACTGGATGTCACCTCCTAAACTACTGAGAATTGAAGGATATGTCATATGCAATTTGAAAGTAATTCCTTACAAATATATAATAAAGTCTAGAATTTGACCTAAAACCTCAATGCAATGCTCATTTGGGCAGTCACAGAATAGCTGTTTCCCAGACCAATACTTTGTCCAGTTCTTACCTAAGGAAATAAATGCAGTGAAAATACCAAAGGAAAAAAAAAATCATTTTAAGTCCAGAAAGGGCATAAAATTTAAATGATATAGAAATACAGCTAATGCATTATAGATGAATGCAGATAAACACAAACCAAGCAGTATTTTATTCAGACTTCGGTATTCTATTGACTAAGAGTGCTGTGGTTCAAAGGTGAAGCCATGACTTGCTTATCACGTTTTTTCCTACTGGAATATTTTAGCAGTCTCTATAGCTGGAGACCACAGAACCATTGAATGTGTTTGCATGTGGGGCACTGCCAAACAGCAGCTACAACTGGTCTATTCAAACAGTTTGCTGTCCAAAATATACTGATAGGTAAATAAATATGAAACTTAAGAAACACTCTGTCTCCCATACTGGATAGCAGTAACTTTTGCAGTACTTCAGGAATGCTTATACATTTTTGGAATCTTGCTGGATGAGCTGAAGATCAAGTGCACTTACCAGTCAGACAGCGCTGCTTTCTGAAATCATAATAATTCAGAGATGTTCAGGTTTTGCTTGTGACTATTGTCTTAGAAGAGCTCAAAGTTCACTTGTGTATAAACCAGAATCCCCTTGTCATTTTTTATAGATTTTACTGACAACAGGAAAGTTCAAATGGCTAAGAGCACGGCAAGAAACAGATTCCATAAGACAGCTTTAAATGTTAGTCAAGTATAAGAGATTGCTTATGTTCTTTAAGAACTGATTGCTGCCCCTTCCATGAAAACAGTTTTTCACAAAACCACAACATAACTAGAGAAGTAAGCATTTTAGCTGTATAGTTATTCTTAGGTGACTAAAGCCTACGTGTGGAGGTTTTTAAATCAGTTGTGCTGGATGATCAAAACGAAAACATAACCTGTTTGATTAGTTTCACATTTTACACAGCTATTTGACAAGTTGCAAAGTAATAGACTTTATTTCATTACGCTCTATTCGGCACATCAAATACTGGAATATTGCCCTGCTATTTTATACCATGAACTGAGATGTGTTACAGCAACGACAAACAGGGTCTTAATCACTCTTTTGGTTAGAATACTTACACGTTTCAGTAAACGAACTTTCACATTTTCCCACTTATTATCACTTCTAAGTTCTACATAATTGCCACGGTGTTTATCAGTGCCAAGCAATTTCATTTGTTTTATAGGTGACTTCTCTCCAAGTGTTTTTCCTGTACAAGTGCTAGGTGGAGCTGGGTAGCACCGTCCCTCCTGCCACGCCAGACTGCCATTCTGTCTCTCCTGGCAAGCTTTTCATCTTGACAACAATAAAAGTTATGCAAGAGAAGAGTCAGACATTTTTATTTCTGTGGCAACTAATATATTAGATGCGCTGAACACCAGCTGCGAGAATATGAATAAAATTGCTCCACAGAGGGACTGGTCCAGAGCAGTTAACAGCAAAGAATCCTATCCTGGGTTTTTTAACACAGAAAATACTAAAGATTCCTCCCTGCACTGCAGGATCCTTAGGGCAAAAGATTGTTAAATTAATATAGCTCCATTCTTAAAATGTTTGAGACCTCTTCAGTGGTTTTAAAGAGGAAAATAATGTGTAAAGCTCTGGAAGAGATTGAACGGGGAGGGAGTAGCTATTTCTGCACCACATGTGACTTTCCCACGGGAAGTGATTCCCACCCCACTTTGGCACCAGCTACAGCTGGAGCCCTGGAGCACGTCCTGGCTTGGGCTCCCCAGCACGAGACAGACATTCCCATACTGGAGCAAGTCCAGCGAGGGACACCAGAGTGAGCTGAGAGCTGAAGCGTGCGACGGCTGCATTGAGAACTGTGACAAAGCACAGCACATTGTACATTTTTCTTCTCCCCGCCCGGCAGTATAAAATAGATGCTGCTCATTATTAGCCACTTAAAAAGTATGTTTCCTTGAAACACGTGTGATTTTTATGCTGTTTTTAATACCATTTGCTTTTAAAATATGACTAATAATGTATCTTTCCTTTGCCATGCTGCCTTCTCGTTGTGGATTATCCAGCAGAAGTTTTGTTTTCCAGCACACTGAGGAAAATCAAAGTATTCATTATTATCCACAATTTTCAGAGAAGAAAGTCAAAGTTTAAGTGACTTGCTCAGGGGCAGTGAAGAAGCTGTTAGAGAGTGAGGGGCAGAACATAGACCTTGTTATTTTAACCCATAGCCAATCTTCTTCTAAAAAACAGTCTTGCTAGACTGAACCAAGACCTCATGTTAACAGGCCACTGAATTTTTAAAAAATAATAATGTACTGTTGTGCTTGTAGCAAGAATCAACCAATTCATAACAAAGGACAAAAAGACTATTAAACCCACACAGCAAAAAAAACATGACCACAGAGAAAAATGTGTTTGTTTCTAGTGACTTTCCATGACGATTACGTACGGCATCAGAGCCGATCTCCCTTGGTGGCAGAGGATAACACAGGAAAGATTTTGAAAGAAATGGGTCTGGTCTGTTTGATCTGCTTGGAGCATTTACTCCAAAGTTCCAGAGCACACCTAAATGGATTATCCATTACTTGGAATATAAAGATTAACTGAAATAAAAAGTTTAATGTTTGTTTACATCAGACTTCAAACTCAAGAGTCATGGGCAGAGAGGCTGTGAATAAGAGTCTAATAATCACAGAAAAATCACAGTTTCCCTAGTGCTTGAAGGAGATGCACCCCACGACCTTCCTGCATGGATATAAAAATGCAAAAGAACAAAATAAAACTCTCTTTAAAAAATAAATTTGAGCAATCCAGTCCAAAGGACAGGGCACTGGACAGTTACCTGAAGCAGGACACGAAGAATAGATACTCGGGAAGTGGACTACCTAGTCCATAATCCATCTCCTCAAAAAGGGAACATTCTTGGGCTTTTCTGCTGCTGATGTCATATCATATTCTATTATCATATTATTCTATTTATCAATTGTGCTTTTTGTACAATACTGTATACATGAGCATGAAATACAGAGAAGAAAAATAAGTAAATAAGGAAATAAGAAAAAGTATTAGTGCAGGAAATTATTAAAACTTGATTTTGGTGATCCTGCTAACTTATCTGAATAAAGGTAGCGTGAAGAACAGAAAGAGAGGGAAAAAAAGCTAATATAGTTTCTTCAGTATAATATTGTTTCTCTTATTTGAAACAATTTTCAGATTTGTTTCCTTTCTGTGATAACCATAAGAGCAGTAAGTGGTGAAGATTCTCACTTTGCCCAAGGGATCCATTAAGAAATGCTATAACAATATAGCATTTCTTCAGTGACTGAAGATACTCACTGTATTGTAACCCTCCATTTTCAAGATACCCTTCTTTTTTTATCCCCCAACTGTTGCTTTCACACTGTTGTGCTACAGAAGGACAAGACTTAAAGCAAACACCTTTGAAAACAGGCACAGTAGATGTAATATTCTCTGATCTTTTTTAATTCCATCCTGACTTTTTATCTTCTTATAAGCCTCATTAAATACAGTAAAAGACAGGGGACTTCCATGGAAGATAAGAGGGTTTAAAGTACCGGAAAGAGGACTAGAAACATCAAGATTCAAATATCAGAGACTGCACAAACCATTTCAATCTCTATGTGACTGAAGATGTAGCCAAATGATTGAACAAGGTCAAGTGACAGTGGTGAATAAAGTCACCTCAGAGCAGCCAAGGAAGGAAGTATCACCAGTTGCAAGGACTCTCCTGCCTTTCCAGTGAAGGATGATGAAGTAAATTAATAAAACCTCATGACTGAGCAGGCTAAAAATATGTGCATTGTTCTACAGCTGCTCAGCATTAATTTGTTATACAGCTGTAACTCATTTGCTTTTAAACATCAATCTCATCTTTTAGTTGCCACCAACAACCTTTTCCTGTCTTATACCTTCAGACTGCAAGGTTTTCTGGGAAGAACTGTCTACTACCATGCACTTTTACAATGCATGGGAAAATGTGTCTGGTTACTTTGTGAAATTCTAGCTGCTGGTGAAATAAAAAAAGAAATTAAAGTTAAAAAAAAAGTAACATATTCTTTTGTATTTACTAATATTTTCACTGCCTGCATTTTTCACAAGTACTCTGCTGTGTTTTCATTGGGTGGCAAAAAACCTATATCTCAAAGACAGCTTTCCTCTTTGCAAATATTACTTTTGGATTCATATCTTCTGGTTAGTCCATAAAAGCAAACATCTATTTTGCACAAGACTCATCCTTATCCATCATTTGTATAGGTGCAAGTGCCAGCATTCAGACACAAAAAATAACTCTAATGCATTTGTGTCCATAGCTCTGGTGAGTTCTGCATTCATGGCACATCTCTACTATAATTCATTGCTTAGTAAAACACTTTGAGCTATAGTACATGAAAAGCACTAAATAATCTGTAACAGAATACAAACTGAACAATCTTATATTTAAAGATTAATGTTTCTTCCAGCTGAATAACTGTCTTATGGAACTATCTGCGTTCCTCTGCATCAGCTGCGTTTAGATTGTGCGAATGAAAAATTGGGAGAAAAGGTTAATACAGCAACATTTTGCTTTTTAACTCTTTACCTGCACTCTACACATGCCCAATGGGGAAATACTGCATGAATTTTAAAAGCCCTTAATTTCACTGACCGTCTGCAAGATCTAGTTTTAATTGTGATGCTGTTTTTTCTCCAACTGCTTAACATTACTTTAGCTTGTTTTTTCTACAACACTTTTTATACTAGGTTTCTCCCACCTTAATATCTCAAGAGGCTGTGTAGGTTTGCCTATACAGTGAAAGAAACTGTGAGGTTAAAAATAAGTCTGGGAGAGGATAGCCTGTGAGGGACAGAGGTGAGGAACGCATTCACTTCTGCCATCCCTATGAGAGGCTCGGGCAGTTTTATGAAAATTCCTAACTACGTGAATGACAATTGCTGAGAAAAACACTAACGCAAACCTCCCATTGAAACTGCACAATATATCACATGTAGGAGGGAAACCATTCTACCACTTTTGCCACAAAAGCATCAAGAGAAGTGATACCACCTTCTTTGATATTGAAGAGTAAAACAGCAAGGGAACATTAAATCTAATGTAACAATAACCTCATCAATTGTTACACCCCACAATCTGCAGGCCTTGTGCATTGATATACAAGAAAGGCTGATGGCAGAAAGGGTCAGCAGCTTCTGGGGTTTGAAATGGGGAAGTCAAAAACGTTCACCATCCCGCACAAACGTGGAATAAGTGCCAACATAGTCAACGCTCTCTGGAAATCCCCAAAGCTCTCCAAGCTCACTGGCGACGTCAGGAAGAACAAGTCCCAAGCTCAAAGCAAGGAGAAGCATGATGAGACACATCCTGCAAACCAGCTCCTGTTTGAGAGCCACATCTACTTCCATGAAGTCTTTTATATTACATAAATGTCTAGAAATGTGAAAAAGGATTGCTATTCTAATCACACACACACAAGTCGGCATCCAGGAATATTAAGAACAATTTAATAAACATTGCTCAGCAGCCTGAAATTACCAATGGAATCACAGAGGCAAAATGCAGGTAAACACATACCACACAGTTCCTAATATCAGCAGTGATTTCAGGCTTTGTTGTTAACTCAAATTGAATTAAGAATGAGTATTGTCTTTCCAATTTCCAAATAACAAAATATTTTGATTTTTCTATTAAGTTCCAAATGCACTGAACAGGCAGATGCAACCTGCATTTTTATTCTCTACTACTGCAGCACCAGCAACTGTGGCAAGTGAGGAGAGCACAGCGTTACGGTACACAGTGCAGGATGCTGGCATCAGATAAAGGCTCAGCTCTGAAAAGCTTAAAACCTTCACAAAACTGCAAGGACTGCAAAAAGGTGCAATGAGCAACACAGACCCTTGGGATTAAAAGAAGCAGCCGTCCAAAGGTGTGATCATGGGGCAGTAGTACTTCTGACATTTACAAGCAGTGCACTGACTGATCAGCTGGGACTTCTTTTCTTACATTATTCAATAACACAGTTCTCTGCTGAATATCTGTTAGCAACTGCTTTCACTTTTAGTCATAAGGAATTTTCACTGACAATGACCTGTAGGGATGCAGAAATTCATTCTCATTCAGACCTCTTACTCAGATGCTGCTGCTCTAAGTACCTATGAATGATTTTAATGTATTTGTGCTAGAGGGATTAAAGCAAGGCATTTACCAAGATCTGCATTTGTCCTGTACACACTGCACTACGAGTGGAAATGATCTATGGTAGCATTCAGACTCAGAACCCCATGGCTTAACGGTTTTATGTTACTGAGAACTTTGCCTTTGGCTGTCCGAGCTTAAAAATCAATTCGCTACTTTAAACTTTATGCTGCCGATGTCAGTTTTTATTGTTGAACTTAACAAACTGAGAACTTCAGAGAACAAGATCATGAAAAATTGCTTCCCATTTACCACAATTTAAAGCAAAAGGTGACCTAGACTTCAGTTTATCTTTGCACTTGTACAGTCTAATTTCTTGTAAGGGTCTTCTCACTGCAGGATCTCAACTTCACCATGAGCAGAACCACATCTGAATTTCCAGATAAAGGGTTTGGCTCTTGCACGGTCTGTCCGTATCCTTTTCTGCTTTAAAAAACTCCTAATACCTCTCTCTACTTTCAGTTTTATGACTGATTTTTATAGATCAATTTCTGCTCTCAGCTACGCTTACTACAGGAGTTAGTGGTTTTATAGCAACATAATCAAGATCAGATTTTACTTCAATGCCTATGAAGCCGTCTTCCTAAACAAAAAAGATTGTACTTCTGCATCTATGGTTCCTGAACAATTCTTGCAACATCTTGATCCTAGATCTGATCTTCTTAATGTCTCACTCTCCTTTGCATCTCAGAACCAAGATACAGATTGCATATACCTGCCAGAAACGTTAAACACGTTACGAAAAAATAATTTATTTCTACCTGGGAACCACCGCCTCCTTTTCCTCAGTCCTTCAACAGGGGATGACTTAGCTGCATCGCCCAGTTGTATAAATGAGCATGAAAATGGAATTTTCCCCTACTTTTCCAGACCCCAGGCTCATGCTGTTCCCCTCAGAGCCTATCAGACATCTCCACTTCTCCAGACACACTCAGCCAAGCCACAGCTGAGCTCTGCTCGTGAGCCCCTCCAAGCCACACACAGGGTGTTGTTATTTGCACAGGCCTTTCCCAATCAGCAGGGCTGCCTTCTCTCCTACTGAGGCTGCCAGGCAATCAAAGGGCACATTATCACTGTTTTGGTGCAAGAGGACAGAGATCATTTTTGCTAATTGACAGTGTTTTCACCGTTTGCTGACAATCAGCAGACTAGATCTGGCCTGAAGCCCTCAGTGCTGAAAAGGCTTGGCTTATAGTTTTCAGTCTTCATGGTAATAAACTGAAATGACTATGCATTATAAACAGTTATTTGGTGAGATTCTTTACATTTCTCCATCTTTATTTCAGTTTTCTTCTGTAGGCAAGCTTTCAATTTGTTTCCTTCCATTAGCAAACTTCTCTCTTGCCCTCCTGCCCCGTACCTGTATTTATGCAGTAGATGATTTTGTGTTTATTTAAATGTTTTTGTCATTCTAAATTGATTACCTCAGCGACCGTGCCATTTTTTCTCTGAAATTAAAGCTCTGAAAATGTCAGTGTGTAAGCTACAATGTCTTAGCTTTACTTATACCAGCCCAGAGAGTCTTCTCAGATTCTTGTTTTCTTAAATGTGTTTGAATGGAACTATAAAACAAGCCTCTTGCAGGAACTGGTAGGTCAGCGAATGGTTATTGCTTCAGCGGGAGCAATCACACAGTATCACAGAATCTGTCAGATGGACAGTGTTAATTCTTTGGTGTTTGGCTGGTAATTACAGAGCACGGGAAAATGCCTCTTAACCTAGAGGCAGAAATGGAAAGGGCAGTAACTACAATGGTTGACACGCTATAATAGCAACTCACTGGTACCCTGAACAAGTCAGCAGTGAGATTAGTGTTCCCAAAGTCAATACTTGCCAGCAGTTATTGAAGCATGTGGAAAGTCAGAATAAGGAGTAGCTGCATACGTTCAGATACTGCAGCTCTATTTATTGAATTGCAATTCCAGGAGGCACAAAACCCTCTTTGCCTCTGTGCAGGCTCTACAGCAGCAACGATTCTGCAACATTGATCTTGAAGGATCCATTTGAGAACTTCTAATTGTGCTTTTGCACTCAAGAATACGACTTTTTGATTGACAAATTCTTCTTTTTCTACCACAGTTCCTAAACTGGGGAGGTGAGGCAAAATCAACCACCCTTCTGCAGATGGGGAAGCGCTTCACCCATTTTGATGATAGTTAATTTCCAGGAGATGTTTTTAGATCCTCTCAACCAAGTTCTCTTCCCCCTTCAAGCTTAAGGCTTAGAAAGACAAACACAATTCCTGTCTATCCAATTGTTTCAACTTACAACAGCAGGAGACACACCTGCAGGAATGGGACCAGCAATACCAGTGCCTGGGCTGATGGAACAGCTTTGGGACAAGCCAAAAGCAGAGCTGGGTGGGCTCTGATTGGGACCACAGCACACACACAGAGCCCACCCAGTAGCCACTTCAATTCTCAGGCTAAAGCCATTATGTGTAATGGCAAAAGAAAAGCTTTTTTTTCCGATTTTTCTAAGTAATAAACCTTTGTCTCCCCACTCCCAGCAACTACATCGCCTGGAGGCTTATTCGTGTCCTGAAGAGCTTTAAGGACAGTGTTATTTGATAAGGTGAATTTAAAGCACATCTGATTATAATCTGCAGCAAAGCAAGAAGCTACTAGAAATCTGTCATGTAATGGCAGTGTCATACACAACTAATTGTGTCAATTGTGATGCTACTGCTCTCGTGACAGCACTGGAAAGTTTATTTTAAACAAGCATAACACAAAATGTTTCTCGCATTGCTACTAACTGTTATAGAAACTTTTGAACTGGGCTTAAAACATAACTGGAAATGGAATATTCTTATTTTCCCTTCTGACACTGCTGAAATTGGCTAAACAGTAAAGGGATGGTTGATATTATTGGAGAAAACCTGCCAGAAGGACAGGAAAGAAGGATCGTCACTTCCTGAACAGCCTCGGACAGTAGGTAAGAATTCTTAGGTACGAATTTTCAGCCTCCTTTTTGAGATTTACACAGTAAGATTGTTTTAGATAAATTCAGCAGTATGGATGCTTGATCTTCAGCCTCCCAATAGAAACAGCTGGCCCCAGAAAGGCATAAGAAGCTTTACATCTCTAAGCCCCTGACTGAGTTAGGGAATGATCACAGACTTACCATATGGCTGATGTTAAAAAGAAATATTGAGTAGTTACTGGTTCGGTAATCACCACTTATCCCGTGCTCTGACTGAGACAAGACTTTTGTGAAGAAAACAAGGGTTTGGGGGCACTGAGGAAGAAAGAAGGAGGTAGTAAACTGTAAGCAATTTTTTGTATTTTCAAAATGTGAAAATTGAAGATAAAAATCCTAACGCTGCTATTCTGGGACATGACCCAGACTAAGAGAGCTTGCTCATGCAGAAAGAGCAGTGGCTGGCAGTAAAAGGACATTCTTTCTATACGGATTTACCACCCGGAGAGGAACATAGGGCCAATTTCAGGCAGAGGCAAAATAAGTAGATGACCACAGTGGCAGACTCTCCTAGTAAGAAGTATCCATGCTGCCAGCTCTCCTCGATGGCATGGTCCTGAGGCAATGGTCTTGCTGCTATTACTGCCACCAGTAGCATCCTGAGCACAAGGGAGGCAGTGGAAACAGATGAAGGTGTTCCCACTCTTGTCCCACACTGCAAAAGCCAGAGCGCTTTGGTTTTTTTCTTTTACTTAGGGCAAAAAAAAACCAGTTTTGTCTAAGTTGCCAGGCAGCATTAGGCTGGTTCTGATGATGAACATTTTTCATTACAATCCAGGCTTTGGGGCTGGCAGTAAGCCTGCCCTACCAGCAGCGCACAATTTTGTCATATCATCCCTGTCTTTTCCTTGCCCCCTGCATCCCTTACCCCAGGTTTGTGAGTCTTCCAGCCTTACTCCAAATTCACTTCTTCAGCACTTGCTCTGGTTTGGCTCCTGTTTTTCTTTTCCAACTCTGCTGAACCTTTCTTTTCATCCTATCTTGCAGAAATTCTTCCAATTTCCATCATATGCTCTGCCACATCTTCTCCTGCCTTCATGTCTGTCTGCCCAATCCCAACCACTGTTTCCACAGACTCAGAGCGCCCAAGTGGTTCAAGTCTGAAAAGATTATTAAGGTTCAGCAACTAAAAGCAGTTCTGTAATAGGCAATACTAGGCCAAACCTGACCCATGTGCACCTGAACTCAAAGCACAGACAATATTTCACTGCTTCTTAATTAATTTCTAATGTAATTCAAAAATATATATTGTCTAAACTTTAGTAGTCTATAGACCCTCTTCCTTTAAGTCAAATAATCCCTTTACTCCCCAAGAGCTGTTGAATAAGTATCTGTCAAGATGATTTGAACCTCTAGACATTAATCTTCTGAACTTTCACCAATAATTACAGGATCCTGTAACAAATAACATACCAATGACTTAAAGTTTTTGAGAATTCTTTGTTAAAATACACTGTGGAAGGCAGAATATCACTGGTTTCCATTCTTGCAAAATAGGCATACTTGTGGCTGCTGCTTTAAATATTCTTCTTAATTTTAATTGATTATAATTTAATTTACAATTCTGTTTCTTTTATATAAGCTATATGTTAAAAGCTGCAGCTTGAATCATGAATGTGACAGACATCATGTTCTTTTCCGTGTGACAAAGCTATTTGACTCTCAGAGATATCCTGTGAACAAACCTAATTTGTAGATTTTTTTTTTTCTACTGGACAAAGGTCAGATTTTATTACCAAAAAAAAAAAAGAAGAACTGTTGTTCAAACTAACAGCTACTTTTTCTCCTAACTGCTAACTCATAAATTCTATTAATGCTAATGAGTTGCATGCATTTATTAAAGAGGGAATATATCTACCTCTATAAATAGATTTACATAATGGGACTATGCTTTGGCTTTAAGTACTTTGCTGGAATGAAGCCAAAGTCACAAACCCCATTGCCTGATCTAGCACAATATGAAATTCCAGCTTGTAGGTCTCACCTTGAAGACCTCACTGACCACTACAGTTCCTTACATATTTGTTTCTAGTGTTGCCTTCTTATGCCATTGTTTTATGAGCAGAAAACCAGAGCAGAGCATGGCCAACAATAGTTCCTGCACCAAGGTTATTTGGTTAAACTATTTGGGGGCCTCGTACAGTAGAAAGCACTCAGAGATGACAAGGGTATTCATAAAAAATATTAGATGCAGCTCATGGTGACATTTAGAAAAACATGCGCAGCTCTGATCTTTAAATAGCAGGCTAACATCTTGGGAACAAAGTGGATTACAAAGTAAACCAGAATGGAAATTTAACTGCAAATTCTCACAGGGAATTGTATAAACTGATCTTAAAGCTGCCTGCAAAAATAATACTTCAGAAGGTGTAGATGACTGACTTGAAAAATCTTCTGAAGCCCCAAAATAAGGATGTAATTTATGAGAAACATATCTAAAGTGAAGAGATTTTTCAGTGGATAAAGTGTAAGGGATAGGATAATCAAGTTTCCAGCATTACAGTTACTGCCACTGTCACTGACTGGAAAGGAGGATAGCAATAGGGATGTGAGCCAGACCGTGCCAGCTGCATCGGGGGGTGAGAACAGACTTCACCTTCCGTTATTATCTAGAATACAAAAAAGTCTTTGAGCTCTCTGAATGTCACACAGGACTTCTTCAACTTGTAATAAATTAATCATTTGGAATTATTTCTATCCTACTGAGAAAAACATGGTTCAATGCTACTAGGAAAATGGCTTTATCAAAGAACTTGATTAACAGCAGAGAAGGTTTCTACAGCTTTAGTCCTGTATTTTATTAGAGTGGATACCATCCCAATATGCCCCACAAACTCAATAATTTACTCTTAAGTTAGGGAGTATGTAGATGTCCCGTGTATTATATTTAATACTAGCTTTTCTTTCTTTGAGCCTCACAGCTGAGTAGTATCAGATATTTTTTTATAAAGCTGTACAAGTATTGAAAAGATGGAATCTCAGTACAATAAATCACCTGAAGTTTCTAATTCTTTTACTGCAGTCTCAAGTTGACAGTAAGCTGTTCTGACACCACACTGAGTTGATTTTTCAACAAGATTTTGCATGGTACAAAATATGTGCGCAACACATACAAAGACACAGTAAAGAAACATCAAAACATGTCACTTAAACCCAATGACACTATCTGATCTAACAAAAAATATGAATAGTTAATGTTAAATTCCTGATTTCATTAAATAATGAGATACCTTCTAGCAATAGGAAAGATGATTGATCCCAAGGAGCTCTGCGGATGCACATATCACCAGTATCACTTACATCTTTAAAATGGATTAGAGTGGATTAGAGAACTCACAAAAGAAAACAAGCTGGTGGCTTATTCACTTCTGTAAGTTATTCCGTACTGGAACAGCTTGTAAGTCTTAGCGGGAGAGATGAAATTGTGGTGTGTACTTCTGTTGTGCTGAATAACTGCAGTGAAATACAATCTCTGATTACGAAAGGGTTTTATGGGATTCACCTTTTCTGATTCCAAAGTCTAAATTGAAATGACCAAGAGACAACAAGGCTATCAATTCCAGAATATCCTTTCTCACTGCCAATGGCACCCCAAACCCATTAAAATCTAATGGACTCTCACCATTCACTTTAGTAGCAGTGGATCACATCCTTAACAGAACGAAAATAGCTTTTATCAGGATTAACAGAGACACTGAATAGACAACAACACATAATTACAAGTTTGAAAGACGTGTATCGTTTATCTCAAAGCATTTAGATTGTGTCTTCAAAAAGAAAAAACAGCCTTCTCTCCTTTTTTAATATAGCTCTGATTGTGTCACATATGTAACAAACGGGACTGTCATGTCACACTGACTGAATTCAGCACACCCATAGAAAAGACCTGTAACAGAAGGCAAAGGTTAGCTCCTAAAAAGGGACAGAACATGTTGTACATTTGTATTCACAGGAAATATGGTTGTGTTTTTTCTTTCTTTTTCCAAAGGCAGTGATTTCAGTCATTTGAAAGCATTATAAAAATATGCCACATACTATTCCAAACAGTGGCACCTTCATCTTGAAAATTAATTCATCATGAGCAATCTTGATGTGCATAAATCTTTGCCTAGCACATCAACAATACATTGATTTTCTCATTCAAAGATAATTTATTCATCCAATAAAAAACATTAAGGGTTTTTAGTCTATTCTAATGCTTCTATATTTTTCTACTTTAAAATGAAATTAATTTTTTAATGGACCTGTTAGGTTGTTTGGTTTTTTTTTAATGTTTGCTACTCAATGGTTTGATCCGCTTTTCCCAAAATTTTCCTCCAAACAGATTCATTATCTCTACCTCTGCCTTCACATGCTCCATGTCGCGGCTCTAGAAAAGGTAAGGTGAAATGAACTATCAATCTCGACCAGTACACCTCGGTTCTGTTCCTTTACTCATTCATCTTGCAGACATTTTTGACTTGCATTCAATCTCTGAATTTGTTTGTTCAGCACCTACAGTGTCTAAAATTCCTAACATTAACTCTTTATTAACATAGTTTTTTAAAAGAATAGTTGCCTTATCCAAGCTGCTGTCCCAGAGACTTGGAATAACAGGAAGGCAAGAAGTATTTTTATGAGACAGGATTATCTCTCACCATTTATGCTGTCCTTATTTACAAAGAATCTTCAAGGGAACAGGGGCAAAAGACAATTGTTAAGTGGAGTGGTAGATTCATAGTAAAACCTGTTCCTCGATTAAGTAATCCCACTTTTTATATTTCATGAAGTTAACTTAAACAAATGTAAGAGCGTTGAGTTGAGTTACTCTCAGTTGAGTAATTCCAACTATTAGATCTACTAATGGTGTACAGAAGCTGGTTTACTGAACAAGATGCCAGGCATAGTTTTACAATTAAAAACTAGTTTACTCAGAATGCTGAAAAGCATTTCTAGCCACCAACTAGCCATGTGATTTTTTTTCCCCACCCCATGAATATTTGTGTACTTATGCTTGCAGATCACATCCTCCTTGTCCTTCAGGCTTCCTGGTAGCAACGACAAATCTTACCAAAGTATTGGCAGTTCCCCTCTTCTGTTGATTGGGAAAGTTTTCTACAGTAGAAGTGCTGAACCCTCAGGAAGGCAGAGCAGCATCAATTCGTGTTTGGAAGATTATCTTTATAGCAGTAAATACGTAGCAATTTATTTCTGAAGCTTCAAATCACTCAGGGCAATCTTTACACTTGAAAGTGCAAACAACTCCTAAGCCCCTGCAGTTTGAATAGGGCATAAAAAGCCCTGAATAAGGATATTCTGCAAGCTTCAATAACCAAATTAATTTCAAGACCTTTTAAATTAAAGGACTTAATCTAATGGATTTTAACAGGGTTTTTTGTCTGACAGAAACAAAATGGCAAAAAAAGAAATAGGTATTTCATCTGAAGGCTAGTCATGTTTTATTACAGAAAGATCTTTGCCCTCCAAAGGCAGAATAACATTCCTGTAGCCGTTATTAATTTTGGGAAATGACACCATGCCTGACCATGAAGGCAGTGGTGATGCTTGATGCTGTTGGCAGGGGGCTGGGGCTCAGTGTCCATCTGGATCACTGCAATGCTGGAGCCAGCAGCTCCTTCACACCAGTGTCAAAGCTCCCCCCATTTCCACAGCAATATTTTATAGACAAATCAATTAACTACTGACAGAAGATCTTTTTGAAGATATTACATTCATTCAGTCATGCTCGGTCATTTTGTAACTTCAATGGCCCCACTTAACTCTCCCTTTGAACTGAACTCAAAAGCAGCAGCAGTGAGGGCTCTGGAAGGGCTTTTATGGATGTACGTGTGGTCCAAACAGAACCTCCCATGAACAGGAAGATGGAAGAACAGGTGATACCAGGTAGGACATCTAAGTATTAAAACAATCCCCCTACATTTTTTGTGCAAGTCTGATGGACCTGAGGATAATTTAGATATTAAAATAATAATTCAGCAACCCTTAAGATAGGCAGATAATCTTAGATGGAATTTCCCTTTTCCTCTCTGATGCAGGCGCGTGCTGCCGCAAAGCACTAAGAAGCACTTTCTGTTTCACCTGTGAGTTGGCAGGTGCCTGCAACAAATACCTGCAGGGACACACATCTGTGTTCCAACCTGTAGAGCTCTCTGGGATGTGTCACGATGGAGGGTACTATAAGATATATTTGTTATTATAAACAGACACTGAAATTCCTTCTACTCTCTGGACATTCACAAAATACTGTCTTTGTCTCACAGATCTTTGAAACAAACTGCTGTAATTCACACTCCAGGGAAATGCTGTTGAACACCAAGAGGATGCATGCACTCATAAACACCCACTGTCTTTGTCCAATTGAAGTGAAAAATATTAATGTAGCACCTCTACCATTAACAACCTACACTAAAAAATACACAATTGTTTCTAGAACAACTTTCAATCTGCCCTGAGCTGCTCTTTGAAAAAATCTTTATCACTGTGATTTTATTTCAGCACATAAATGGAATCAGTTACACTTCACTAAGTTCTTCTTTTCTCCCTCTTCTTTTTTTTTTTTTTTTTTTTTTTTTTTAGATAATGGAACTGTCTCAAATTAATAGGCTGGTTTCAATAGCTTATGAATTCTGTCTACTCTTTAAATACAGAAGCACATTCTTTGCAGTTTAAATTTGTTTGCTCCTAGTATTTACATGCTTCCAAAAACTCATATACAAAACAAAATAGTACACTTCTATTCCAAATAGCACTTCAAGTTAATGGTCTTTCGCTACTGCACCCATTTACAATGTCAAATATAATATTCCCATCTGATTAACAAACTGTGCTTCCAGCATTCCACTTGGATGTTCAATATAGCTTCTATTCTTATTAAACCTAGCAGCATTTGCTCTTCATTCCAGATCATTCATAAATGCAAATGAAAGAAAAAGTTAAATTTTAATTAAGACCAAGTGATTTAGGTTTGCTTAAGAATGAAAGAGATGGTCACAGTCCATTTGTTTTGTACATTCTTGATGGCTACAGACTTAAACATGCATGATTCAGTATTATATGTAAAAGCATCCTCATTTGATTTAACAACATGATGATGAAGCTTGATCACAAATTATGTAGAAAAAAATGTTCATGAGATTTTTCCAAGCATAAAAACATACAAAGAAAATAAAAGATAAATATTATACATAAAAATATAAATTAAACTAAAACAAATTTATCTGGATGGCAAAGGCAAGTGCAATGGAATCATATGTGAGCACTGAATCCTGAATTGTGTTGTAGGCAAGAAGTATTTTGCATTTATACCATCAGGAACGTACACAAAGATGAGCTGCGTACAGGTACTAACCCAGACCATGCCTAAAGCATCGTGCAGCCACACACATGAACCAGACGTGCTAAGGCTTGCTGCAACAGACTTTTTCATGTTGCAAACCCTTGCAATAAACTGGTAATAGCTCCAAATGTAAATGGAAATCTAGAGATTTGGCTATAAAATAAGCAGAGCTAACTTTGAGCAAATAGAACTAGGCACCTTTATTCTCCCTTGAAACAAACTCTCCGTTGGGCTCACGCAAGCAAGCACGGACTCAACATCTGTGGACATTAGATGGTCTCTCTAGGTTCATAGGTTTCATACATACAAGCGTGACTAAAGATAACCACAACGCAAAATTATGTTGTAATTAATGCAAGCCCAATATCACACTTAGATATAAAGCCTCGTGAAATGGAAAGAACAGGAGAGCAGGAAAAATCAGCAGGGCCCTTCACATCACCATCATGATGGTGACAAAAGGAGTTGTTAGGTGATTGCTTGCAGCATGTCTTGTAAAATTATCTACATAAAGGGAAACATGTGTAAAGAATTCCCTGGTTATTGGAGCATTACAAGCAGCATTAAATTGCTTTAATAGTTCCTCCAAGAGCCTAGCACACTGTTGGGGGCTATAAAAATAATAAATAATAATAATATTGGCAAGAGCAGGTGAGATATTGCTCATTTCTCACTGCCACTAACCTCCACCACTAACCACATCTGTGTTTACAAGACAGAAATATGCCATCTAATGACAGAATGACCTACTGCATGACCATTGGATGAAACAAAGGACGAAAAAGATTCATGAATGCCTCAAGTCAGAAAACTATTTGCTATATAAACTGTATTGGCAGTGGTCATCAAGTGCTGTAAATCTACACTTCACAGGCATTTCCTTGCCTTAGAGAAATTTAATATATAAGTTTCACTAGAAACATATAATCTGCGTGTTAGAACTGTACAGGGCCTGTAACATTTCAAGCATGTCCCATGCGTGGGGATATGGCACATACCTATAGTAGAATGTCTATATATATTTCTTTCAACTAGGAATATCTTGTTCATATACCTATCGATCTCCTTCAGTTCTCATGAATCAGAAAGCCAAAAGATCCTATTCCTTCAAATGCAAAGCCTTCTGAAATCCAATTTATCTTGCACAGCTTCTCTTTCATCTATAGCAGCCTCACCTACCTCATAGTTGCTTCCACAGGTGAAAACAAAACAACAAAAAAAGTCCAATTTTGCTAGCAGTCAGCTGTCAACCTTTGTGAAAAATAAGCACAATCATTTGGGGTTTTTTGGGTTTTTTTCTCTATTTTTTTTTAATTTAACTACTGAAAAAAAAAAAAAAATTAAAACTATTTAATTTAGTGTTTTTGAAGTCCTGCAAAGCACAGCCACTCTAGTGGAAGATGAGTTAGAACAGAAGCATCCTATGTCATTTGCTGAAAAGTGAAAATATTACCTTGCTTCCATTCCCAGTTGTAAAAGGAGGAAAAAAGTAAATGCCTCTGTTTACACTTTCTTTAACTGAACACGAAAATCTTTTGGATAGGTACCAAAGTTATATACCAGCTACGAATGCCCATCCACATATTGGTAACTGTGAAGAAAGGGATATATTTTAGTCTCAAATATGGTTCCCATGGCATGAGCTTGACTGTTTCATCAGCTCCCAACAGCTCAGAGAGATACTACAGGAGTGATGTCTGCTGAGAAATCTCTGAGCTGCCTTACTCGTGCATGTTGAAGCACTGACTCAACACCACACTCAGTTTATTTGAACACTAAAATCTCCAGGACCTTCTCTTGAGCTTTCTGTTACTCATGTAGTAATGAAAGATCTTTTGTGCCTCATTTGGGTGAAGTAGGTAATTGTCTAGTAATAAAAGCATGATGTCTTGTGTGGGCTACTGTAGATCTGCCACCTCTGAAGTTGACCATGCAATTGGCACAACATTCAACTGAAGCAAGAAAAGATCCCTGGTGTGTGGATCAGAACGTAGATGTTCAGCTCTTGTCTTACTCCATAAAGTATGTGCTTGTGTGCTCTCTACATTAATATGTCTATGCAAAAGTAGCCTGAAGTAACTTAACAGTTCCCTAGACAAAGGTATGATTTCATGTTTAAGGATTAAAGGATATGAAGTATAAAGGTATGCATCAGCTTTTTTTGAGATAAACACACAATCATAATGGACTGTGTTGACTGAAAATGCAATTATAGGTTCAAATAATTTCAGATAAACATTGTCTATGACTAATCTTTAATAGCTATACGCCATTTGCTTAGTTACCACTTTGAAAAAACACTGAAATTTGTAATGACTAATGCTAGAAATGATATGACCTCGGGAAAAACACAGCAGCGTATGCAATTAATTATGCACTTTGCAGCTCAAGACACTGTAGGTTTAACAAAACATATATAATTCCATAAGCATGTGCCTGTGAAGACAGTCTGAGGGACTGGATTTTTTTAGCCCTGAGAAGAGAACACTTCAGGGGTAACTACCACAGCCTGACAATACCTAACAAAAGGGTCACCAAGAAGATCAACCCAGGCCCTCTATTGAAGTGCAGAAGGAGAGATGATAGGCGTTACTGGAAACAGAGGAATCCTACTGGGTATAAGAAAAAAATAAAATGGCTTTGAGGATAATCAAGCACTGGAACAGGTTTCCCAGAGGCTGCAGGATCTTTATCCTTGGAGGTTTGGACAAAGCCCTGAGCAACCTGCTCTGAATTCAGTGTTACTTCTGCTTTGAGCAGACGGTCTCCTGAGATCCTTCCCACCTGGGTGAATATGTGCTGCTATAATTACCCGATCAAGTTAAAGTTTCCAGTTAAGAACTATGACCTGCTCAAGGGCTGACCAAAAGAACAGACTTACAGGAGAAAAGTGCAGGTATGTTTTTTCTCTCATGCCTTTAACAAGAGCAAAACAAAACAACATGTATTTTATCTTATATATAAAAAAAACCTAATGTGGTATAAAGGCTTTTTTCCCCCAGAGACATTCAAAATTCTTTTAAGAAACAAAGCAAGGATTTAGACAAATGGCTGAACAAAAGAGACACGCAAACTGTAGCTCAGAATAAAGATTGGCATTCATTCCCTGGGAATTTCTGTTCATCAGGATTACAGAAGGAGAGCTGTCATGAACGATGGTGTTCCTATTGTCACATAATACATTACAGATCTATATACAAGATCTAGTAAAACTAACTGTTTTCCCATGTTACTTATTTACATTAATATATTTCAAGTTCAATGAATAGTTAGAGTTAAAGCTATGGTACCAACAAGAAACATTTACTTGTAGACAACCCGATCTAAACAATATAATATCCAAGGCAAGCCTGGTTAAATTGAGCTTTTTCAGTTTGTTTTCCTATTTACAGGATCTTTTCGTACTTGATTCAGGCCTGCTTCCATTTAAGTCACTGACAAAAGTTTCATTGACTTAATGGGAACAGATTGGGCCCTCAATTTTTCATTAATCTTAAAATAAGTGGAAAGAAGACACATCTGTTAATCTAAATGTATGATTCAGGAGCTGTAGCCCTGGAGATCTCCAGGCATCTCAGGCAATGCAGAAGCCATGAAGAAGCAGCTCTGCTCAGCACATTATTCGTTTTTTGCCTCATCCTGATGTCTTGAATTCAGAGACACATACGCTGGACAGTACTTGCTGGAGATTTGGTTCCGATTACAAGGCCTGAGATTAGGACATAGCTGGCTAAATGTGACATAAAATCAGTCCTCCAAGCCCACAGTTTTAAACTGCTAGTATTCCCGTGTTCTCCTCCATTTTCTGGATAAATGTTTTATCCAGACTGAAATGGTCTGGGACAGAGAAAACGTGTGAGCCGTTCAGTTCATGCACTTCGGTGCTGATGTATTTGCCTGCCCAGGCCTGAAGAGCTGCCTCAAAAACAAGGATATGATTTTCAGGTAATAAATTGGGAAGTTTTATTTCATATGCTTTGAGCACTTTTGATAATTATCAACACTAGTTACGGATTGGTTTGTTTCATACATCTTTTCTTACACCTTTCACTGGGTCAGAAAGGGTGAGAAAATGAATCACTTCAGATACTTAGGATAAAGCACACTTCATGACATTCAATTTTTGGCATAATCCATTATGATTTTTTCCTGGAAGCCCAAGACTATGCACCAGGAATAACCACTTGGTCATCAGGGGCCTAGCTATAGCACCAACACAAGAAGCTTCTGCTCGCTTCAGTCCCAGTCTGAAGGAGTTTGGTACCCATTCCCTGGGAAAAGGAGCTGCAACCTCAGTTCTACCGTGGGTTTTAACCAGGAATGGATACATTCAGTCATTGCAGGACTTCCGTCTGCTTAACTAGAGCCAGAAAGTCCTCAGCCCTGTTCTTTCCATAGTTCCTTCCCTTCCAAACCTTCCACAGAGATAAAAGACATTTGCCACGGAAAGGGAAGTGTCTCGGGAGGTCAGAGCTTATAAAGACAAATTAACAGGCTGGCTTTTAAGCCTGACATAATTTGGAACTGGCATCCATTTAGCAATATTGTGCAAAACTACTCTTGCTGCAAAACCCCCTGGTCTTCCTTCTCAATGCTTATTTTGAGAAATAAGCAGTTTAATTCAGATCCAAACCAGCTCAGAATTTGTGTCATCACATAAATTGCTTTAAAGTTTTACAAAGTATGTTAACAATGTTCAGTTACATATTATGGTTGTGGATTTGTTAAAAAAATCAAAGGTTATAGAGTAACTGTATTGGTTCACATCTACCCTGCAAATACTTTAAATGAAAATATCCTTTCTGTTCTTCCCCCCACCCCAAAAATTTAAAGATTCCTATTCCTATGATGTTCTCCTTTTATCTTTCCATAATGGTAATAACATACTTACTGCTTGAGATGGCTTTTGTAGCTCCAGCTGCACTTCAGCATTTAATCAACTATAAAAGCCATTTATTGCTTCATAGACTCAATCTCCAGGAACATTATCACTTAACTATATGGTTGCCCAAAGCAACAAAAAGAAAGCTGTCTATATAGTACATATACAACCCATTCATCTTTTTGTGTAGTTCTAGTACCCAAGAGTAAATTATGGCTATTTTGTATCAATAGTAATGTACCTTTACAAAATCAGTGAAAGAAAATGCACATACTATGCTCACACTAGAACTATTTTTAGGGAAAACCACCAGCTGGTAACTTCAGCTCCCAAATTATTAAAAAAAAATAAAATACAGCCTCTTGGATGTTTTATAAGGCATAGAAACCAGAATGACGCTATCCCAGTGCTCACTGCTGAGCCAAAAGCAGGGAATGCTTCTCTCTCATCTGCATCATTTTCCTTTTTTCAATACTGAACATCCTGTTCTCTGCCACTGGATTTCTCAGTTATTCAGTGTAGCTCTTCAAGTTGTCCTTTGTCTTTGCTATACAGAATAATTTACTATCATCAGCAAGTTTTATCATAATTTTGCGGATGATTCATGACCAGGTTGAATAACACAAATTCTTTTAAAACTCTACCAATGAATACCATCTAATATGAAAATCATCATTCCTATCCCATTTCCTGACTTGTTTTAGTCAATGCAAGTGTGTTCTTTCTTATCTTATTCTTCTCTTCTCTTATTCTTCTGTAACCTTGTTTACTGGCACCATGACTTGAGGCAGATCCTTTGCTTCTGTAAAGAACAGTTCCAGCATAACAGCTTCCCTAGGCTCCTGTCCTGGTTTCAGTTGGGGTAGAATTAATTTTTCTTCAAGTAGTTGTTGTGTTTTGGATTTAGTATGAGAATAACATTGATAACACACACTGTTTTAGTTGTTGCTAAGTAGTGTTTACATTAGACAAGGACTCTTTCGGCTTCCCATATGTAAGAAACTGACAGAGAGACCCAGGCCAATAATTAACATCTTACAAGCTGAGAGGGAGCACAGACAGGACAAGCTGGGCAAAGGATTATTCCATACCATAGATGTAATTCTCAATATATAAACGGGGGCTGCCTAGGGAGCGGGAATCTGCAATCACTGCTTGGGATGGGATGGACAACTAATCATCGGGTGGTGAGAGAAACTCATGTTCTATCACTTCACTTATTATTATTTTCCTCTTCCATTACTGTTTTATTACACTGTCTTTATCTCAACCCATGAGGGTTTTTTCCCTCTCTTTCTCCCTCCTCTGCCTACCCTGGAGGGGGCGGGGGAAGTGAGCGAGTGGCTGTGTGGTCCTCGTTGCTGGCTGGGGTTAAGCCACAACAACCCTTTCCAAGTGAAGGTGGCTACAAAAAAGCTTTTTTTCTGTCACTTTCTACAGAATAAGACCTCTAGAATAAAAAGGCTGTATCCTGTAACCCTTCCTCATTCACATCTTCTCTGAGGACCTCAGAAGTTCATCTTATGGTATATTCTAAATACCATTTCTCCCTGCATGAGACAAGCATAGCCTTCACTTCTCTTCCCTGCATACGTTTCTTCTCATGCATACTTTGAGTCATTAGCCTTTTTATACTAATGAAAAAAACCTGACTTGTACTAAATAATTAACTGTTTGATCCTTTTGGGACCTCTAAGTCTTAATGTAAAATTTCAGTTCTCTTGAATGTTAAAAAAAGGAAAGTTTCTCTCTAAAGAAATCAGAAGGAAGTCCCATAGCACTCTAACTCAGTTTTGGCTTACCCAAATTTCATCATATTCCTGTTGATAATTTTTCAGAAGCTGTTAGATAAAGCTTTCAATGAATTACCCACTGAATCTTAGTGATTTTAAAAAAAAAAAAAGAAAAAAAAATCATCTCTTCAATTTCAGCTTTTGACAAAAGTCCAAAGGAAGTCTAAAACATCCACTTGATGCATGACAGCTTCACATGATGTTTTCTCTACCAAATTCACCTTTTATTTCTAAAGCTGACTAAGTCTGCATTTCTAAAGCAATGCAGTCTTGGCTCTTTGGGGCAAAATTGTGCTTAGTCTTTTAAATCCAATTACTTATTTTTATCATTTAGAATTCCATAAATATTAGTATTTATAAGATTATTTTTCAGAATAATCACCCCTAAGATTAAAACAGTCAAAAGAAGAAACACAAATTTCACTTATTGTTACACAGAGTAGTTGGTTGGGATTTTTTGTTGGCGGGTATCGTGGTTTTTTGTCTACAGTATTTGTACAACATTTCAGTCTTGCTCCTTCCATAACTGCACTAAAAATCATATGTAAACTGAAGGAATTACTCCCCCTACTGCTGGAATTCACTGTGATAAAAGGCAACAGATGTTGAATAACACAGATCAGCAGCCAAGGACATGACACCAAAAAAAAGGAAAATTGATTTACAAAGGCATCCCAGGACACAAGATATTTGTATGTCTACATCAGTAAAGCCTCTGAATTCAATGGACATGCTACCCAGCATTTAAACAATGTCACTTATGTCCATGAACTAATGGAGTGTTAGAGTTGACAACTACTTCACTATCAGGTAAAGTCACATTTTCAAGCTATGGAAGTAGGTTGGGAGGTTCTTGGTTGAGGCCATTCCACATAAACTTGTAACTGCAGCAGGTCATACATAATGGGGAACGTAACTCCTAGTTCTGACAGTGACATTGTCAGGCCACTTAAGGGATTATGCTCAGATCTATGTTCTCTTAGTGTCTTTACGAACTTTCACAATCTACACCTAATGAATGAAGGCAACATTGGTTTTATGGACCCAGGTTTGAATTAGAACTACTGCGGATTTCTTGCAGCAAACACTACAGCCAGTCTTTCCTCAGCTTCCTGCAGTGATTTACAGCACGTTAGTTTGATCACTGAGTAGGAATTGGCAAAAAAAAAAAAAAAAAAAAAGTATTTTCACATTAATACTAATAGATATTCCATAGTTGTTTGAGCTTTCCTGATCATATTACAGCAAAGTGTGGCAGAAAGAGTTGTAGCAGAGAAAAAGCAATCAGAAGGGATAAATCTCTGACATACATGTAGGGCTGGGCAACTTAAAGACATATGCACCATCAAAGCAAAGGGGAGACTGAAGAATAAGCAAGGTTAGGGTACATTCTGGATCTAGGATAAGGAGATTTGGGAGGGAATAGATTAAAGGGATGTGGAAAGATAAAAACATGTGTATGAAAGTAGGAACGATTATGAAGAACACAAAGCTGACCGGGCACAGGAAAAAATGCAGAGCTGGAATGTGAAAATCAAGACTGTCAAATGTTTCAGAGGATTACAGAGCCAAGGGAGGTGCAATATAATGATAAAAATAATGACAAGGAAAAAGAAAGGAAGGGAGAAAGTGAGACTTTCTGCACTTAATTTGTGCATGTAATTACTTTGGAATTAATATCAAAGTAAGCAGACAAGAATTTTGCTGTTTTCTGCAGTCCTTGTCCGCAGCCAAAAGCACAGTTATCTGACTACTTTATGAGGAATAGCAAAGATTTGGTTTAGATTTACAAAATATATCAGTTGAATTGCTTGATCTTTAAAGATATCAGATTAAACATGTCAACAAACCATCAGCTCCACTAACATGTTTGAAAAATCTTAAAGGGTGGTGCTAAATACTCAATCAGCAAAACCTTCAGTAGGAGCTAGAGAAGACATTATTCTTATTACCCTTCTCATGACACTTAGAGAAGCTATGCCAAATACAGATTTTATCTATGATTTCCATGTCCCTTAAAATTTAAATGCAGACAGGAGCAAGTCTAGAGGTCCCTGTTTAGGTTACAAGCTGGGCCCATGCTTCTAACTTGATGAATCATGGGCCGCTCCTGGCATGTAACTGAGTGCAGGTTAACTAGCGAGGTTCACATCTTCTGCATTACTTAGGGTAATGGCGTGAGTAATGGGACACCAGGCTAGGTCATTTTCTCTAAGAATTAATAATTTTAAAGAACAGAACTTCAGTGAAGGCACATCTCCATGTTTAACTTTTGCACTAGAACATTTATATGGTATTATCACAATAGAGGCATGGCTGAGGTCAAATCACATGGTGTACTTTCATTTGAGGAAATTTCTGTGAATATTTTCTTTGTGTTTTTCCCAGCACTTTTATGAATAGGAGGAAACTTGTAGATAGCTGGAGATAACCTGTGGGTAGATGCCAACTTTACTATTACAATTGCAGTCAGGAATGAAGAAAAAAAAAAAGCTAGCTACTACAAATGCTTAATACTACGTTCTCATCCAAATAGAAATTATGAAATGGTAGGCTTTTAAAAAAAGTGCTTGACTAAAATACTGGATAAAGTAAGTGTAAGTGGTGAAAAAAGGATAAAATTGTTAGCATTAGGGCACACACATTAGGGCTTTTCTCATGAAACTGTCTATGTTTCTAAGCTGTTACACAAAAAGGTCTCTAAAAAAAAATAAGGTTTTTGAAAGCAATGACAAGCCTCTACAACTTCTGGGAAGAAAGACTGTGACAATGTCTTCACAGAAAATACAGTTGCATCACAGGGACAAACTCCAGTACATATGACCTAATTTAATCTCACTCACAGATATTTACTTGAGCAAAATCAGGTAGCTCATGCAAATAGATTTAACCATTTTATATACGAGACTAAAAGGGAAGTAAATTTAAGGGATAATAAAAAGAGAATTTAAGACATTAATAGTTTTATTGGAGAATGTATTTTGATTTTTATTATTTCTCTGAACTTACTGCAAGAAATTTGAGTTCTAGACTTCATCAAAAGCACTTCCTGGCATCTCCATTGCTAGTGTTGAAAGCTGAAACCTTTCCTGAAGCTTTTAGTAATTTTTCAGAGTACGGGAGATTCTGGGTAGATAGAGACTTTGGGTGGGAACCAACAGACAGGGGTGGCACTTGAGGCTCTCCGACAGGCTTCCTCAGCTCCCCATAGAGAAGAGCACAACAATAGCTGTATTATTCTCTTTGGGTTAAAAGCCCACCATCTAGTTACTGAAATTAACCAAACTATTGTCTGTCAGCTCAAGCCACCTCATGTGTGTTCATAGCCAGCTGAGAACAGAAGGTTTCGCTAAGGTTTAAACTAACATACTGTATCTTCCTTTAGCCATGAAAGCAGATTAGCTAATGCTTCTTGCTGCTCGTTTCCAGATGACAAGAAGAGCACACACAGAAGCCATTTCTCAGATGAGGAGCTCTCAGATGAGGGAGAAGCTATCTTGATCACTTCTCATGTCATGACCATACACTTATTATATGTATACAGAGCCTCAAATAACAGATTCTTCTCAACAGATCCTCTGAACAATAATATTTTAGCCTTTCTGCCATTCTGTTCCTTTATAAAATGAGAGCCGCCTTCTCTCAAGGGGATTAGAGCTGACACTCACTAAAACGGCTGCAATGATGAGTTGGATATCTCTGCTTAGGAATAATGAAAAAATAAGTTGTACATGACATTTTCAACCTTCTTCAAACTTCCTACAATTAAACACATTAATATTTCAAATTCTAATATTTTAACAGCTGTGTAGGGATTTCCCTTGCTCTGTGAGAACATCCTGGCGCTCTGCAAGGAGTGAGTGCCAGTATTTGCTGTGTTCCCATCCAGAACCCCCAGGGCCTTCCAAATTGTTTCAAAAGGTACAGTTGAAATAATTCTGCACATCCGTCTCCTCTGGTTTTCCAGCCTTTCCCAGTCCACTCAACACGGTTCTGCCACCTAGATATTATGCACCAGTTGTGGGCACCAGACTAGTCACAAGCATTTCTGTGAATGCTTTCTAGTGCAAAAGGCAGAAAATTGACATTATGCAGTTTGGTTTCATGACTTTCATTCTCAGTCTAGAGCCTAACAATAATTTCTGGACTTTTTTTGTTGTTGTTGTTGCTGATCCAAAACATTTGAAATGTATGTACTTAAGCCTGGTTGAGAAGAAGATTTCATCTGAGGGAGATTTGAATGAAATACAGCATAGCTCCTTTAGACACTAAATACAGCTTATGCCACAGTAATCCTCTGAATTCAATGAGCTCGAGATGAATTTGGCTCTCCTGATATCTCAGCACCTACGGCTGCTGCAGTGCACTGCTCCATTCGCTGCGCTGAACCTGCCTGCATAAAACCTCTGCAGGAAGGCTGTGGGCATGAGGCTCAAGTTGTGGGTTTAAGAGCCCATATTTAGGCTCCTAAGACTTATTATAATCTATACATAAACACATACATAAAACTAGTTTACATTTCACATGTTCTGAAAGTATTCCCTTCCAAATGGCCTCTAGAGGATCACTACTTCTGTCGGGAAAAACACCCCAAGGAAAAAACTCCACCAAACAAACAAGCAAACAAAACCCACCCAAAAAAGGGGCAGTTACAATACAGGGAGAATGAGAATAAAATAAAGACAGCAAAGCACAGAGATCCATCTCTCACTGTAAGGCTGCTGTGCTAAATTAGAGTGCAGGAGCAGTTTTTATTATCTACCAAAAAGAAGATATCTGGGGCTATTTTAGATGGGTTTGGACACCTAGCCACCAAGCTGCCCATCCAGAACAGTACAGGTCTCCATTAGCTCCTGTGCCATATCACTGTACCCTCTGCAGATGTCTCCGATATCTCAGGAGATCTAAAATGGCACTAGGTGTCCATATTCACGCAGTAGAGTCCTGCTCCAGATGTCAAGTCCTGCCTATTTACCGATCTCTCAGTTTGCAGAATTATTCAGGCTGTTTTAACTCCTCTCCCCAAATATCAATCTGTCTCAACACAAGCTACTCCCGTGTGTCATTATTTCCTTCAAACAAATAGAATAAACTCCTTTTGTAATTGCAGCAATCTGTCTCAACTCTGGAACAGAAAAAATAACCAGCTTCTCAGTGCACATCTATTTCCGAAAAGCAGCAACTAGTCTGACTAGACTGAACGGTGGGTTTTTAAAACAAAACAGAACTATTGCAGCCGAGGATTAGAAAAGACAACATATTGTATGCAGCTCTGTGTAAGTTATTTATTCCTACTCAGTTTATTCCAATTCTGTTTTAACATATTTACACACATGTAAATCCCCTTAAAGAACCTAAAACAAATGTGAACAAATCCATAGGGGCAAAAATGCTAAGATTTTATTAAGTCCAATTTCAATACAAATATTTGAATATAATGAGATTCTTCTCAGAAGAAAACAAAGTCTGATTTAAGAAAAATATTAAGTGAAGGAGGGAACAGACCTGATGGAGCAGTATTATGATTTCTTAACTGGCAAAAACCTATCAAAACAATAAAATGGAAGACTATGGTTAATTTGAGAAATGTAGCCGAGTTACTACTCCACCGGGATCTGCCCTAGTATTAAATTCCATTGCAGCCCTAGATTATACTGTTGCTGCTGCTTGAGAACAAGAGAGGCAGAAAAAACTCAGACACTACTTTATCTGCATTGCAACTTGCTCCAAGTCAAGCCCTTTGTTATGCTCAAGCGAGCAATGGACAGGCTGCCACTGCTCTCTGACAGCACTTCCCCAGGCTGGCCTAATAATTAAAAATAAATCCAACCATACCATGACAGTATTTACACAACATTACTCACTGGATAAGCTTTCACGATCATCTTCTTTCATTGTAATACTATATTTTAAAATGCATGCTTGTGACTTCTGTGGAATCCCATCAAGAGGGGGGGAAAAAAAAAGTGTAATTAAGGCATTGCAGGAAGCACCCACCCACAGAATCACCCGGGATACAGTGCTGGCAAACTAGTGCTACTACAGATATATTTGAAGGCCAAGAAAACATAACTGGCTCCAAATCTGTAGGTACTAAACTTAGGCAGGGACTAGCTTTTACTTCTTGTGTACTCAGGGCATATTCTCTATTCTGAACTCTTCTAGGACATTCATTTTCACCAGTCCTTGACTACCAATGGCTGAGATCCATCACAGACAAAGTAAGACTCCTAAAGCCTAGAGGGATATTTAATGGTACTGTATGCAGCATTAAACAAGGCAGTTAAAAAATAAATAAATAAAAAGGTTTGATCTGAGATTGAAGCAATGCCTATTCCATTAATGTCTGTTCCCCTGTGGTTCCTTAGCTCTTTCTTGGTCATACTCTTTTCCTCCTGCTCATCACAAGGGTCAAAGCAATTTTTTGAGGGAGTCTAGAGGTCACATGAAAAATAGCATTCATTCAAAACACGGAGCATACGAAGTTATCTTTCTCTAAGGCTTCTGAGTTTCTTTCTTCTGGGACACCTTATCTTCAATTCATTTTTATTCTGCATGGTAAGAATAAGCACACAGGAAGATTTGGGCTGGTTTTCTCAATACAGTGTTTAACTCCATAATGATTTCCTTCAGGCATATTTCAGGTGTTCTAATTCATTAAAATGGAGCTATTTTCAAACAAACTAAAACAAACATCGGGAAGTGTGAAAAGCTAAAATTTAAACATCACTTTCAAAACAAACAAAGCCACTGATACCAGCAATCCTAACCCACTCATTTCTTGCCTTGTCTTCTGTTTTCAAATTAACAACATAACAATGCACAGCTTGAATTTTGCTCCCAGGCTGGTGTTTAAAGAAAGCTTCCTTTTAAGGTTTATTATCCTTCACATACTTCTCTTTCTCTGCTATGTAATTTCTTTACTCTTCTGTCTCAGGACTGGAGCTAATGAGATCAGGCTGACCTGGCTGCCCAGAGAGGCAGCAGATTTGCCCCCTCTCTTACCCCCTTCCCCTGCAGAAAGCTGGCACACCATTGCAGGCACCACAGAGGGGCTCTCACTGGCAATTCCCTCCTGCCTTCTCTTCTCCAAGCAAGCAACAGCGATGTAGGCACTGCTGTGGCTCCGCAGATTATGAAGACACAAGTAATAACTTCCCTTTCATGTTAACGGTGGATCTACCCACCACCTTTCAAATTAGAAATTTCCACTTCCAATAATAAATTTTAACATAAATAAGAGCCTCACAGTGACACCATTCAACATAAATACCATTCAGGTATTTAAGATGGAAATATGGATGAAAAAGAAAGGATAACCAGACAGATAGCAGGTGGTTTCCATCACTATACACTTTGCAGTCATAGAAATAATGGATAAGTGTATATTTTTCATTCACCATTACTCATATTCCTTACTTAAAAATAGCAATTTTCAGAAGCTGCAAGGACCTGGGTAACAGAACGGAGAGCAAATTTTCAGAAGGGCACCAAGCTGGGATGAGCCACCAGTACCCTGAAGAGCATAATTAAATCTTGTCAAATTGGAAATACACTTAGAAAAAAATAACGTTGCTACTTAAGATGATCACAGGGGATGGGACAGGGGATTCTAAAAAGGAAAATGAACTGTAATGAGGAACAGAGTTCCTTACATACTTTCCTAAGGATAAGAAACTACTGGCTTAATTGTACAAAAGGACCCACAGATTTCAATGGATCCACCATTCACCGGTAAAATATGTCAAACACCTCAGGCTGTTGTGGAAAGGGCAGACACCCCAGGAGGAGGACAGCATCAGACATATTTCCATCTATTTCAAGAGTGCAACTCTAAATTGTTGTAGAAGACTCTCTGCTGGTTGGCAGCGAGTATGACTAGTGTCTATCCATGCATCAATAGAGATGTTAACCACTGGACAGAGTCCACATGGTAGCAGAAGAATAAACAAAAGGAGAGGGGTGAGGGGTGGTGGCAGCAAAACTCCAAACCAACAATCGACCAGGACAGCTTAGTCTAAAAATAAGATGACTATTGAAGAGCTAGAACATGAAAACAGTCTTCAATTACTCAAAAGGCTGCTGCCAAGAGTAAGATAGTAGCATTTGCTAGAGATTATTAGCAAATGATAGACCCAACATCTAAGAATGATTAATATGAGATTACTAAAGAGCTCACTTGAAAATCTTCTCTGACAAGTGAAACAGCATGGTGTAGCCGTTTCTGAATTGGTTTTGAAATAATATCTGGCAGACAGGAGCAATGCTCAACACAACTTCAGGGGTTTTGTTATTTTTATTTTTAAATTACTATTTTTGATATTATTTCATGACGAGGAGAGCTCTCACACAACAGCACTGAGGCTGTAAGAACGATATAAGAACCTCAAGAATTGACTTTCAGGAATGTCCAGTGAACACTACCAAAAGTTCAGCCATTAATTTTCCACAGTTCAGTAAAAGCTATATTTTATTTCTTAGTTGAAATGCCACAACGCTTAGAAAACACAGAGAGTAAGAAAAACCATGCCCATTTTCTTTAAAACTTTGACAGATTTCTACCTTGATTCATGTTTTATTTGTGCTCAGGACTTTCAAATGACATTTGACGTCCAAAAATTTTATGATGGAAGGAAGATTATCAAATGGAATATTTAAAGGAAATTTATACAGTATTGCAGTCATTAGGAAAAAATCTTCTTTATGCAAATCAGACAGCAGGATAAGGAGATCATCTTTTAAACAGATATTGTACTACATTTTTATTAAATACTATATTAATTTGTTGAGATTATTAGGGAAAAGAATCAAATTAATGTAAAACAAAAATGAATATAAAACAAAAAATGTCTTTATATTTAAATAAACATTTCATGCAGCTTTTACTGGATTTTCATAACTTTCAATTGTTTCCAAGCAGGTTATGACAAGAAGGTTATACAAGAAGTACACTAGGTGCCTCCAGAGATTCCACCCACCCAAGCCCCTGCTTAAAGCAGGGCCACTGAGCAGGTTGCTCTGGGTCACGTGCAGCTTTTGGGTACCTCCAAGAACAGTGATTCCACAAGCCCTCTGAGCTCCCTGTGTCAAGGGTTGATCCAACCCAATAGTTTAAACAACAACAACAAAAGTTGATTTTTATGTATGAATGCATTTTCCTACATTTTAATTTGTGCCTCTTGCTCTGTCACTGAGCAGAGTCTGACTCTGTCTTCTTTACCCCTCCATCAGATATTTATACACACAGATAACATCCCGCTGATCCCCCTTTCTCAGTGAATTTCCACCCAGAAGAGGATATAAATTTCTGCTTTCAAGAGAGATGTTATGGAAATCAATTCTAGTCAATGCATGAGGTCAGGGCCAGCACTTAGCCTGTTCCATCCATACTAGAGAATCAATGTATGAGTGACACACTACAGTAAAAATAAAGCTCTTTTTAGATCCCAGAATATGAGGAAAATACAACTGGTATAAACCTGTGGTTCGTTCAGGCTGGCAGGCATAGCTACCCATCACAAAACACGCAAGCTGGTAATCAGAGATGGCTGTGAACGTGATACATTGCAACAGTGCTCCAGATGAGCACACTGGAAGACAGGAAATTCAGTACGGACGCTTCTGCTAATCTCAAACGCCAGTCTTAGTGAAATTAGTGGCAAAATTCCCACTATCATCACTTGGGACTAAAATCTGGACTTACACCAGGCAGCTGCGAAAAATGAACAGTGTGAGGAAAAGTTCAGATGCTGTAAAAGTCTGGATTTCACAGTGATGTCCTACTGTTCTTACATGTCTGCTCCAAAGGAGTCAGCTCTGCTGAATCCACTGGAAATAGGACCGGTACCCATCGTCTTTTCCCTCTTTCATGTCAGGATGTTTACACATTTGCCTTCCACAGCCCACCTTCCTTCCTTCCTTCCTTCCGCAAAAGACTCCTCGCCTCTGCCAGCAGTAAATCAGCCTCCTGCAATATCTGTGCATGAGGGAGCAGGATTTCCTTGTGAAAAGTAATGAAAGCAGTGAATTTCAGTTTAATGTCTGCTAAGTCTGTCTGGGATACACATCCAGCCTGCTCTTTCAGGGCAATGGATTTGACGATGAATAGGTTTCCAGGGGTTTAATAAAAATCCTGTTTCTAATATCCTAAATTACCTGGAGGCACTGAGACTGATAAACTGAGCTTAGGCTGTGATTATTAGACTTTGTCTTGAATTGCTAACATCCTTTGCCTGTAGTCAAGTTCTTAATTCTGACCATCCTGTCTCATAACTTAAAGCTACCCCCAAAAAACCTGTCATTATTCTGTGACTCAGAAAACTGAGGAACACTCCAAAAATACTTTCATGGTGTTATTTTAAAGCTATTACCAAAAACAAACCAGACGTTGCAGGTTACCTGCTGCAGAGGTTTTGAACTGAAGCTCTTTGCTGCCCTCTGTAGATACAAGCAAAAAATTAAAAATCGGAACACTGACAATTGTATTGCATTTCAGTTCTAACTTTTACACCCTGACTTATCCACTAAAGCATTATTACATTGTTTTCAGGACATTAAATAATCTCAAGTACGAGATTTCACACTCTCCTCCCCAAAAGATACATTAAGATGAATACTGATGTCAGACAGAAGAGCATGAAATCTGTGTGTGCAATGAGCTGAAGAAAGTGAGAAATCCATGAACAAATCCAAATTTGAGATTTTCTCCCAGTTTTGTTCTAGTGCTCTCAGTATTTCAGCATTAAAATGTGAATTTTGAAACAGGCAAAGGAAAAAGAGGAGTTTACATGAAATAAGGGACAGTTGTAAAGCTTTCCTGAAAATATTCCTCTCCATAGGTACCCTGCTCCTTTTTTACTTTAATCCTAGTGCTGACAGCAACTCCCTTCATTGCCTTGGGCAAATAAAATACTTTCTGTATCATTGGGGTGTTGTGGAATTATCATTTGTAAAGCACTTTGAAGCTGGAAAGTGCTAAGTAGTATTATTATTACAGATGAAAGGCCTGTTGAAGCAAATATGCAAAACTACTCTTATCTGAAAACTTAACATAAAAGTCTGAAATCCTGTAGGAATAAGCACTTTATAGACAGCCTTTCATTGCAACTGTTCTACTCTTTGTTAAAACTGCCAAGGAAACAGCCACTTTTCTACAACTCAAACTGGATGCAAGTAACTACTGAAGAGATCAAATGGTGACTTAAGACACTTTTTCCTTCTTTTTTCCTAAATCACACACAGCTCCTGGACAGAAAAAAAAAAACATCTCTCATACTTCTAAGTATACCCACCATAGCAAGTACTGTCATAGTGAATATTTAACTGCATCACAGGGAATTTACTGACACATAGAAATACCAAGCAAGAGGACACAGAAAGACTACAGCAACTTTTTGTCAGACCCTTTGCTAGACCAAATTCACTGCATGGTGAAAACCAGTATTATACAGGGGACAGCACAGGATCTGATTTCATTTCCCAACTGAGGTACAATCATCCTTGACCGTATTACCTCAGGATTTGCAATTCTGCCTCCCGCTGCTCCTTTGAGACAATGAGAGCAGAATATTTCTGGAGATGTTAGTGTACAGCAGAACAACAGAGCACACCTCTTTACATCAGCAGATTGACCTGAGGGTTAGGATAACCCCCAACAGGCACAAAAGCACTACTTTGCTGTGCTCAGAAGTATTGTTGTTACGTGTAGATTCTGTTATTTAATTACAAAATCGTAGCCATTTGATATAGAATCAGGATTGTCTATGTTGGAAGATATGTTTATGACCATTGAGTCCAACCACCAAGATAACACTGCCAAACCCAGCACTAAGCCATGTCCCTAAGCATCACGTCTACTTGCCCTTTAAATACCTCCAGGGATGGCGAATCCACCACCTCACTGGGCAGCAGTTGCCCAGTTTTGGATAATAGGCAAACACCTTTAGCTGGTTGCACTGTAGATGAGAATAACACTTTTCTCAATGGTCAATTTTTACCTAACGCATGGGAGCGCTTCCACAATGCAAGCACAAATATCTGATAGCACTACTGGAGTTTCCTAAGTCAGAAATCCCAGAAATACTGAACATCCGCTATCTGCAAATGAAATTCTCAAATAAATACTTTCTTGATGTTTGTGAGGAAAAAAGAGAAGTCTTAACATTTCTGTGAATAGTTTCTTGAGCGCTCCTTTCTGTTTACCTGAAGCTTGAGCAGGGCAGCACCTGAAACTTGAACACCGCAGGCTGGCGTTACAGCAGAGAACTTCAATGGGAAAAGCAATCAAGAACTCACCACAACATTGAACTCCTCAAGTTTTGCTTTTTTGCAATCCTACTGCAGTTATAATGAACTACAGCACACAAAGCTCTCTTATCTTTAAGGGGTGAATTAAGGAGAATAAGCACCTATATAGAAAAAGCTCTCTATTGTGTTGCAACAGAGTGAATTTCCTATTTATATAAGATATATTAGTTGTTAATAGGCAGAAACTATCACAATAAAAACTTAAAATTTCATTCCTGTTATTATTTTTGCCATAATAAAACTCTTCATCCTTACTCAAAACCCATTTGATTTATTTTTTCTTCCAAGCCAAAATATTTGAACCTCAACAAGCAAGGACAATTTACTTCCCCTTCAAATTTCAAACATACTCACACAAAATACTTCATTTTCTCAAAAAATGGCATAGTACAGTACAGAATATCTCCAACAGAACTTTGGGTAAGATATAAAAAATAATATGAAGACTCAAAATGCGGCACAACAACTGATTATTGCTTATAACAGAGTAAAAGCTGTTGCTAACAGAGCTGTCCACCATTACTACCTTAACACAGCTACTTAAGCAGTAAGTAGCTAATACCTTCATTTGTGTTAAAACAGGAAGAGACTTTCAAGGAACAGTTAATCCAGGTTGTTCACCACTCTTACATGAATCAGCAGGATGGCTTATCTTTATCTGCTTTTGTCAAAATTGTCCTAAAGTCACAATGTTTTTTTTATTTTTTACCACGTCTGTAGAAGAATATGTTCTTCAAGCCGAAAGATTTATTTAACAGAGGAGAATGTGGAAGAGAAAAACATGTCTAGAAGAGAAAAATATGAAAAAATGCTCAAGTAGAAAATTCAGTATCATATCCAGTATTCCCCATCTAGCCAGGGAAGATGATACACAAATATGCTATTTTCCAAATATGTGATTTTCTTTTTGTTTAGTTGCAGATTTTGTATTTAATTTCACACAGGAAATTCTTCTGGATTTCCAGCTTTTACAAGTCATTGCCAAGTCTCATCAGCAACAGTCAAAATTGCGACTCTTTTGGATTATGGTATGTACAGTGTGAATCACATCATCAAAATTGTAGCTATAGTAAATTGATTCACTTACCTGAATTCAATAGCATAGTTTGGAAAATGTAAATTCCTTCCTCAATAAGGGTATTAACAGTAGGACGAATACACAAATAAACAAAATGGTAATAGGCAGTTAGCTTTTTGTTTTCAATATTCAAGCTCTTCCTATTTTCAGTATGGAGTAAAACAGGATGAGGATCTCAGCTTTGCTCCCATCCCTGTTGCCATTCAATAGACAGGATGAGGATTTGCTTTGCTCCCATCCCTGTTGCCATTCAATAGGGACACAAGGATAGTCAGTTCTTCACCCCTGGCTACACAGCTGGATACATTTCCCAGTCTGGCTAGAAAAATAAAATCCCCAAGCAAGGGATTACTTTGCCAATGGTGGGTAAAAAGTTTCAGCCTTTTTGTATATCTCAGACATTAAAACTTTCCTGTCTACGCTGGTTAATTCCACATATATTCTGAAGGAAACAAATCCTGTGGTCAATGGATACAAGCAAGAGCTCTCAGGGACTCTAATTTACATGACATTTAAACTGCCTGTGGCTCCAACATCTCTTATTTAAGGTTCCACGTATTGCTAAAATAGTAGAGTTTCAGTCACAGGAAACTTGAAGCTTTTTTAATGTAGAACAGGCCATTGGGCTAAATACTAACAATCAACTATTTCACTTGGACAAACTCAGTCTGGTGGCACCAACAAATAATACAAACTGAATTTGGACACGCTTTTACCCAGTCAGCTGGATGTTCTTCTGACAATAATGCTTTTAATGATAATTAACTGCTTTTTGTATATGTCACCCACTGCTCCCCAGCCATCCCTTAATAACCCATGACCAGAGGCAGAAGAAAGGAGGAGGAACTGCAGCGCACACGCACTCTGAAGGTGGTGAGAACAAATGGCTATTAAATCTATTCTTGGAACAACAGTGCTTTTTCAAGAAAACATCAAACTCCTGTAGACTTCTGCGTGTCACCAGGAAACAGCCCCTACGGCCACAAAGCGCAAACACAGCCCTGAAACTTTGCACAGGGCACATGTACCCTCAGTGCGAGGGGCAATGCGGGCAGGAAACCTCTTTGTAAGTCCATCTGAAGAAGAGAAGGTGGGGTTACACACGTCTTGCCACATAGTTGTTAAAATTTTGTTGTGCTTCGCTGAAGGATGATGATGATTTTAGGAAAGAGTTACTTGGATTTTTCTTTGGTTTCTGAGGGACAAAATTTCTAAATTCTTAACCTTATGCGAGTCTATTGCTATGATACGTGCTTTTAAAACTTAATCCAATGCACGAGACGGAATTTTGGAGAATTCAGTGGACTTTTCCTCAGACTGCCTTTACTTTGAACCGCTTTGCTCCTGGCAGTTGCACAGAAAAATACAAAGAGCTTTCTGCCCCCTCTCACCAGTGGGCTAATTACTCACTGCACATACCACAGGGCTTGGTTCTCCTTTTACAAACCTATCTCAAATAGAGTAGTGACACAATCCCTCTATTATAAATATTTTAAGAGGATAAATTTACGCATTAAATGTATAAAAGATACCTTATAAAAGACATTTTTCTTAAGAAAAATTCTTGCTACCACTGAGGCAGGGTAGCTGTAGAGCTAATTAACACAATTCACTCATTGCTGTCTACAAGATTAAAATATCAAACGCTCCTGCCAAAGACTCAATGCACAATAGTTTTTCTAAACTTCTGGAATACCACTGAACATTAATGTAAGATTGAAGAAAACTACAATCAGAGCTTTCAGAAACTGTATCTTACCAAGATCACACTGTTTCTCCATGATGCCTCATGCTCATTGCTTTTTCACAAAAAAACCCCAAACCCCACGGTAAGAAATCAGTGGAGCCTTTTAAAAATGATTTCTCTCCACATGCAAAGAGAGATGTACCAGCCTATTGGATACTTTTCAATACCAGGTGTGATTTTACTTTGAAACCAACACAGAAATACTCATACCATCATTATGCAATTGTATACTCGCAGAGACACACAGAGAAATCTAATTTGTAAAATTCTTGTGGGAATCAGATAAAACAGTCTGAGTTGAAAATACAATCTTTCAGACTTTCATTTTCTATTAATTTCAAGCTCTTCAAGGCTAATTACTCAAACAAGAGAAGGAAATGGAAGAGTGGCTTTCCTTGCTTTAATTTTATAACATCTCCAAGGGAAAATACTCTATTTCTCCTCCAATTTTTTTAATACTTTTTCTTAGAAAATAATAATAATGATTATAATAATATAAAGCTCCCTCTGAGAAAAAAAAAAAAACAACAGAAAAGACATTGTTTAGATCCTTAGCATATGCCTAGCACAGCCATGGAATACATTATGTGGTAAGACTAAACAGGACACTTTGGAAGTCCTTATCGCAATGCTAAAATCTGGTTAGTTGCATCTGTAGTGATTTGGTGAATAGAGACTACTAGCCATTAATGCGAAATTTAATAGATCATTTGAAATACCTGGAAATTTCAATCATCAGACACCAGTTAGTCCAGGATGCAGTTGGTTAAACAAGAAGGCCAGATTTACCTCTCCAGTGGCACTTCTACATTCACTCCAATGCAGCCACACCAGGCTGTGCTCACGGAGGCTGTTACACTGCAGTTTCCCCTGATCTGGTATCATTCCCATCTCAGATTTATTCCCTGAAAGCTCCAAAGGCAGACAGTACACAGTGCGCGCAGTGATTGCTGGAGATGTAGGTACCACCCTCTGCTGGAGGGCAGGTTTCCCAAAGCAGAGGCTGCCAGCCCAGCACAGAGTCACTATCTCTCAGTTTTCAGTGCTGATCCTCACCTCAGCCTGGATCTACATCTGGGTCTCTTTCAGCATTGTCCTCTGCCTTGTTCAAAGCTGTCCCTACTCTTTTTGCCTGACTCTGCTTGCTGCATGGATGTTTTGTTTGCCTCTCCCTTGGTTCTGCCTCACCTCACCTTCAGCAAATCCTTCTGATCCCTGCTACCTCATTACCCTGGCCGTGTGGCTCAAAGCCTAAACCTTAGGTTTGACCGTAAATAGCCTAATCATTAGCGTTCCACTGGCTGAGAGTACTTGGCTTGAAAAATCTTCAGTATATAGCAAGAGCTCTAATAATTGCGTTCCATAAAGAATTCTGATACAGTTAAATCCACCTTCATGCAACGGGATATTTTTGACTTAGTAAGCACTAGCAAAGTTATGATTGCAGGGAGAGCCAAGAGCTATGAAACATTTCTCTGGAAACAGACTTTGTCTACAAAGTGCTGGCTTTAAAGGAACTGACCTTTGAAACGTTCCTTCCCAACAGAAGTTTCAATAGGGAACAGCCAGAACAGCAGTTTCCTTTCTATTTTTCAAAAAGATGGCCCCGCTTGTTTTAGGACAGTTTTAGATCTGAAGGAATCCCGATGGTTTAGAAACTTCCTGGTCTCTGGCAGCTTTAAAACAGAGTAAGAAAATTGATCTGCTTTTTGTGCGTGTGTCACATAACTCACCCAGAGGGATACAGCATTCCCTAAGCATTTCCTAAGCTTTATTATTCATCCTCTTAGTGTTATTTCCCATGTTTCCCTGGAGAGAATTAAAGAAGAAAATTCCAAATTACTTTGGACCTTATCCTCTGAAATTTTGAGCCCAATGTAGCCATTGAAGCCTGCTCCTTACATCTGCTCCCACTGGCTTGAGTGATTAGAGAAGGTTCACATGGAGAATCATCCTGATTTTACAGGCTGCCCCTGTAACCCATACGCACGCTGCCGTGATGGAAAACCTCTCTCTTAGACATTTATTTCCTTGAACCAGTTCCTCAAGGCAGCGAAGCCATTAAGACCTGAAATTCCAGGGCAGTAGTACTCTAACCAGCAAAATCCTAAAGATGCTTTTAAAAATTAATTTTTAAAGCAACTATTCCTTTCAAAAATAACTCCAAGTCAAGGCTTCAGCTAAAAAGTGCACACTGAGCATCACTCTGCCCACTGTATGCACTCCACTGAGCTGTGTTAATTGGTATAGAATTAACCATAGGCCCTCTCTCCAATAAAGCAAACTTGGAAAATATCCATTACAGACTCCACTTCTCAAAGACTGAAAGGCATTAGCAGAGTGACCTTACAAATATCACAATGAGCTAGAATCCTTAATATTTGCATTTGCCAGTGCAGGTGACTTTAGGCTAAGAATTATTCCAAGACATTGGAATAGAGTGTTATTACAAATGCAAATAAAATTATGCACCCGTGTAAAATATCAAAAAGATGGTGTAAAGTGTTAGGAACGGACTTAAAAATTGATTAGAGAAAATGCTCAGAAAATAACTTTATAGCATTGACTTTTAAGAGGGAATCAATAGAATATTTTGCACAGTTAAATATCTTCTCCAATTTAAATTTTATGTTGCGGCTTCAAAACCAATTAGGCTGTGTTACAGTCTGATGATTTGCCAAATTATCCTTTCTAAAACAAAAGTAGGTTTTGACTAACAGAGGCAGAGGAAAACTGCAGCTATGGCATTTATTTTCATTTTTACAGCATCGTATATCCAGTGCCCCACCTCAGTAAACCTATTTAAGCATATTTGTAAATTCATAGACATGAGAAGCCCCTACCAAATCACTACTTCAACATAATGGCTTTTCCATTGACTTCCCTGAGACCGGACAATCACTTAATGAGTGTACTCGTGTGTGACAAGTAAAATATATGCTCAAGTTATTGTTACCCTACTACAAAACTCTCTAAATTAAAAACACCACACACTCATAATTCCCAGGAGAAGAGCAGTGCTAGAACATCAGCATATAGTGGAAATAAGCCAATAGAGGTCAGCAGTACATAACAGAAATATCTTCTCAACACCAGGCATGTCAACTATTCTTACCTATTGTCAAAAAAACCCAAATCATAACTAAATAAATTAGATAATTCTTTTAATTAAAATTCAACGTGTCTGTATGCTTCATCTCAGTTCCAAACAGACATGATTGCTTCTTGTAGATAAGGTCTTGGATACACAGCTGAACTCCTACTTACACAGGTTTGTAGATTATTTTTTTTAATTTTAAATATTTTTGAGGAAAAAAATTCAAAATAATATGAGATTGTTATGAACAGCAAGCATTTTGCCTTAATTGAACTGCAATGTCTATGTCCTATACAGAACAAAATTTGGACAGACAAATCCCTTTTAATGGATATGTACTTAAGAAATATTACATTCTAGTTGTCCAAGCAAGTGGCTGCATGCTGTATGGCAATCATGGATTACAGTTAACTAAAGGAGTATGAAATTTGGAAAGTAAAAAAAGGCAGCATGAAAAGCAACAGCTTAAAACAAAACCTTTAAAAAAAGCACGGAACTAATTACTTTTTTCAGCAGGCAAGATTGTTAAAAACTAATTTGCCACCTGCTGTCACAGAACAAGTCTTGATCATCTTAGTAATGAAGTAGTCAGATATTTGACTGTACAAGTTAGAACATATTTTAACTTGATGAGGGATAAGACTGCACAATGAAGGAACTGCAGAAGGAAAGCTTACTGCTTCAAAATTTATTACCTACACGTTCCTCACACCTATTAATTTTCTGGAAAGAAAGCAGGGCATGTTTATTTAAAAAGCAAGATCCACGAGATACTGTAGGAGTTTTTTACATTTTTTTTTCCTTTTCAAACAATGGATTTTGTTAATCAGTTCCTCTGTATATCAGCTTATGTGTAACTTTAGAATAATAAAATCCCACAGGTTTCAGTGAATGCCCCTACATGTATTAAACTCACTGAGCTCCTGAACCAACACCAGCTTCCACAGAGACAGTGGCTGTTGTTTCCAAAGTGACCCAGGGAATTAATGGAATTTTTTCCATTAATTTTTGGTCCACATGCTCTAGGGGTCTTTGAAGTTCAAACATTTCTCTCTTTAACTTTCAGAGAGCAAAGCTGTAGTTCGAAAGATTATCGTCATGCTGCATGTGCATTCCTCTCATCTCCAAGGATTTAATTCACTCATAAAACAGCTCTGCAGCTTGTGGCCTAAGGTAAACTACAGACCTGACAGTGGACTATGAATCAAGATCAAAGTGACATTGGGCCTTGATCATTAATGCTTTCCTTCCACTTTACATAAGATGTACCGCCATGAGTGAGTCATGGGAAGGATCATTTCTAGGTTGATTCTCCCCAGCTCAGAGATGGCAGAACAGGCTTTACTCCCGAATTTTATGTACCTGTAATTTTGTTGACCTCATGCCTAATTTAGCCTATCGTCAGATTAGAATCAGAGCCACGGAGTACATTCTTTCTATAATGGAGCTATAATGACAGTCATTTTGGAAAATATTAATAATTATGAACTGAAACCTGCAGTCCTTATCCAGATGAAAACTTGCACTGACTTCAGTGATTGATTTCACTAGCAGTTTTAGCTAAGCAAAGACTGCAAGTTTGAGTGCTACAATACAAAACTTTTCATTTTTAAATTGTATAGAGGCAAAAGAATTCAGCTGTACATAAAAACATCCATTTTTTATGAGTGAGCTGTTTCTATCCATTCATTCTTTTGTAAGCCTCTACTGTACCTTACCTTAACCACATCTTTGTAAAACTGGAGGCAAAAAAACTCCTCCACAAATCAGAAGATACAATAGCAGTATTGCTCTCAACAATCTTTGTGTTTTGCCTGAGAATGTTTTTTCCTCAGGATACCACTATAGCTTCCACAAGAAACGCCTCTGTCATCACTGACTGCCTTTTCTCTTCAGTTTAGACCACAGAATTAGTGGACAAATTCAGACTATTCAGGAAGAGTTCCCCAAGGAAGTGTCAGAGCCCGATACAGAGGACACTGTACCACTTCTCTGGAAAACCTATTCTGGAATGCACATTTTGGTTTATTTGCATTATCTACAATATATGCACTGTTTTCATATCTCCCAAAGACAGTTTTGGTTAATGCTTGATTTCACTTCCAAATACAAGTGAAAAGTGCAGTTTGCACTCTGTCTTCAATTACACTGACACATAGGAGCCCCATCTTGACACATTTATTTTTTTTTCCAGGTTAAAAGGAAGGCATAAACAGGCAGCTCTAAAATCCTCTGTGCATAATGCACTTTTGATGCATGTCCATTCAAGTCAACAAGATCAAGAAAAGTAGTTTTCTTATGCTTTGTTTTAAAATTACAGGCTCCTGGCTGCTACCTACTTACTCAAAAGATGTCAAATTTATGTCAAAAAGTAGGAATTGAACAATTTCTGTCTTAAAGCTTCAGATTCCCTTTACAAGCTTCCGTTCGGTTTTGAGAAGAGAGTGGTATTCCTGATGCCTTGGTTTAGTACCATAAGGTGCTCTTTGAGACCTTTGTGGTTTCTCCTTGCAAGTGCAGACATCCCTCTACAGCACTGGGGTCCAGCTGTCAGCAGAGGAGGTGGGGAAAAACATGGAATAGAAAACAGAACACTAAAGGCAGAAAGATGAAGTTAGTTCTTTTTTTGAGGAAGAACATTTACAGAGGACCAGAGAGCCAGAATGTCTTTGCACTCATAAATACACAGATACAGTGAAATACATAAAACTGTTGTATTAAATGTAGTATCTTGAGACCACCTTGACACAAGAGCCAAGTTCTCATGGAAATGCAATATGTGTTACTAGACACTGTTGGAAAAGTTGTGTGCCCAAATGCATATATATTACCTCTAACTACTAACTAAACTGTTTAGTTAACTTAACAATTTAGAAGACATGGCCTCCTTATTAACATCCAATAATACCAGCTAAAATCCCAGATATATTAAACAAAGGCCACTCCTTATAATGCAGTTCATTTATAATGCTTAACAGCTAAAGAATAATTATTAGTTTGCTACAAACACCTCTGTGGAAGCATAAAGACTTAAAGACATCAAATATGTCACAAAAGAATACTTAGAAACATTAACTATGTCCCAAATACTTGAAGAAATGTGTGGTAGTGGAGACATGAGAGTTGGATGAGGGAGGTTTAGGAGGAACTGAACTCCAGCTGTCATACTGGTGGCAACTGGCAATAGCCTTCAGGCCAGAGCTACACAACCACAGGGACTCTAAACCCATTTATGTACCTGAACCTTTTGCCAGGTGGCATTTCTGAACCATGATCTCCTGAAGAAGATTATAACTCTCTTCCAGCCCTGGCAGAGAAGATCTCCCTTTTCATAGTGAAGCCCTGGAATGTGAGCCCAGGTCACGAGCTGGGCCAGGGAGCGTTACTGGATCTGAGAATCCACTATCACCTTACAGAACCCAGTGCTGCATTTGAATTGCTAAGAGCATATGCATTTACATGGCTTGGATCTCTGCAAAAACAGACACTCACTGAGTATAGTAAATAACTCCTCCCTCCACACATAAATTGCAAGTAATAAAAATCAATATTATTTTACTAAGATTAGATTTCTTCCTCTCCCTCTGCACTGCCACAGAATTGTTTTTCAAACACCAGCAGGAGGGTACATCTACACTGGGATTGTAGGGAATCCTATAATCTCAAAGGTGAATGAAACCTAATGGAGCAGAAAGATCTACATAATCCTTCCTTGCAGAGCAGCATCATTTATGTCACAGAAAATTTCTATTGTAATTTTCTTCTTGGCATGTTATAGTCTAACTTCAAATTTATTGAATTCACAGAGGGCATTTGTTTTGTTTTTACCATAACTACTCATTTTAACTTTGGCTATTTTTTTTCTTAACATTTACTCCAGTATGTCATGCTCTGTTTGACAGGAGTAATAGGTTCATTCCTTTATGGGAAAAGCAAAACACAAGCAAATACAATATTTGCACATAATGTTCACATATATTTTTGCTTTAGAGCAAAAATAAATAGTCTTTACATCCTCTACATATTAAAACCGCAAAGTCTTTGCCCTGGGGAATATACTGTTAATTGTTTTAGATTTATGACATTATTACACCATCGTTTAATAGTGTTTCTTACCAACCAAGGGAGAAAGCTTAGCTACACTAAGTAAATATTATTAACTACTGTAAGGAAAGAAAATGCTGTTTTGGTTAAGGCAGTGGACTACGATTAATAAGGTCTTAAATTCCAGATACTGTCACAGTCTTCCTATGTGACACTGGAAGAGATATATCTTCATGTTCTGCCTTTAACTCCCTTCTATAAAACAGAAAAGTAAGAACTATAAAACTATTTGGCAGAGCAACATTCTGTTTTTATGCTGAATCACTGCCTAGCATAATGGGGCCATAATTTTGGTTAGGCCTTGTCTGCCATACTATAATAATTAATAAATAATAGTAATCTATGCCTTCATGAGCAAAAATATCTGGACGAAGACCAAGGGGTTTCACTGCATTATTGAAACTGAGTTAAAGGAGAGTCACATAAATACCAAGAAATGCGAAAAGCACGAGTACTGGCCCAAGAAAGCAGGCAGCCCTGAGAATCCCCTACCACAAATGCTGAGAATTTTGGTCAGGTCACTAAGACCTCTGTATCTCTTCCCACTACGCCGAAAGGCCGGGTTTGGCTGTGCAATGAAGGATTGATGGCACCACTGAGGAGCATATGCACACACACGTTCTCCATTAACCATCACCCTGACTCCATCAGACCCTGCAGTCCCACCGACACCTCCAGAGCAACAAGCAGCAATTCACCATGGGCCTTCTGCACGGGCTGCTGGCCAGCCTTGAGCTGCCACACAGGCCATTGCTCACCTCCTCCTCCATTCCCTGCACCATTCTGAAGTGGTTTCTCCTAAAACTGAAACACTCAGACCTGAGAGATGTGCCAAATGTCACGACATGAGTATGAAACATTATATAGGAGGATGAAACGGTATTTTCAAACGCACTGATCACTTGTAGGTGTAGCCTATAGACACTATGGAATTGGTGTGTAGTGCAGTTGGTTTTGGTTTTAATGTAAGAAGAGAAAAATTAGCCAAATAAAATTAATCTTGTACAAGTGCACATTTTGCATCTGTTTTACTCTCCATAAACTGCTAGATAAAACACTGTAGATGTTTTCAATATTAACATTTTCTTATGGATTTAAATTTCCAGGTAAAACTATACCCAACCACTGCCACATATAAGATACCACATCTGCTGTTTAGGAAATAGACTGATGGTCATTTTGTTTTTTTTCCTATGTGATTTATTAGTCTCACACAATCTGGGGGGAGAAAAGACTGTAATGGATTTGAGTGTCACAGATTATATTTGTTAAGTAATTTTTCAGAAGTGCTTAAATACAAGAGTTCATAAAGGCTTCAAAAATGATAATAACACTCCAAAGTATTAAAAGGAGTGAGAGAGCTAGCAGTGCAATGTATACAGAGCAATTAATTAATTGCTGTACAGGTTTTTTTGCTGATCCTTCTAGCAGAATCTCCAACAGCAGCCAGGATGAGTGCAGTAATTAATCTTTTTTATCATCTGAGATCAGCCTGATTACTGGGCACACCTTTTCAGTGGAAATCCTGCTCTTAATTATTCACAGTCATGATTAAAGGTTATGATAAAAATAGCAAAAAAAAAAAAAAAAGGAAGAATGCTGCTACAATACATTTTTGCAAAGTTACACTCAGTAAAGGGACAAAACCCAAGGACCATATATCTGCAAGACTTCAGTCACAACACCTTTGCCTTTGGCATAAAGTCAGCCTGAAGTGGGAAGGGACTCAAACTTAGATCTGAAAGTATTCCTGCCACTACCACTGAAACAAGACTCATCGGATGTTGCTTCTGGCCACGTGGAAGGTAGCAAACATCTCTCTTACACGTTGCAGAAGCTGAGAGACTGAAATGAAAACATTTGGGAATGCAGTTCACCGAGACAGATTTGACATAAGTCTACATTTTAATGAGTCATTTTTAAAGGCAGGTGGTTTGACAGGCCATTGCGTAACTGCATGAGTAAGTAAATGACTTTTTTGAATCACCCACTGAAATACAGTCAAACTCTAGTTTACTCATTGTGTCATTTATTTGGATGATTGTATCATTTATTCTGACAGTTGCAAATTAATTTTCAATTTGAATGTAAAGAAAGCTACCATACAGAATGCTTGACGGTGTATTTTCTAAGAGTAGCGTAGCTGTGTCACAGCAGCCTATCGTGTTTTTGCTAGTGCCTGAAAGAGTGGAGTTCAATGACATTTCAAACTACTTCAACTTAAAACCAGTAACTTGTGAAAAGTCATTCACCATTCAGCAACTGTTAAATACCTCCCACAGTCCTTTCTAAGTTTTCTTCTAGGAATACAAACATTATTTTATGCTGAATAAGAAGTAAGCAAGCCAGGTTTATGCAAGATCTGAAACATAAGCAGATTAAGACAATCCTAGGAGGTGTAGCCTTAGATTTTCTGATTTACTTGTCACAGTATAATAATACTGCTTATAATTTAAAGCAATAAAAGTAAAACAGAAAGCTGACAGCTTGATTCGGCAATTTATTCCTGTGATTTATATGGAATGACTTGCAAGAATCAGAAGATGGCAAAGATTTCCAAGCCTGGGTAAGGTCTCTTGGTAAATACTCAACTTTATGATGATACATAGAGATTGGTTAATGGCAAAACTGTACATGTGTTTATTGAACGTATTTCTTACCAGAAACTGATAGTCAGGTGACTAAGTTTCAATAAACTCACTTTAAAATTATGACTGTTTTAGTAATAGGGGTCTGTCCACGCTGTACTGACAGCTCCCCAGTCTTCAACTGCTGTGCTCGTTTCAGTCATTTAAATATAATTTTAAAAATAGTAGTAATAATCCTGTCACGTCCCAACTATTACACGGTTCTCCACAATTCACAATACCCTACAGAAACTAAAAACCAAATGCAGGGCAAATCCAGACACAAACTGCTACCTCACCTCCCTAAAAAAGAGTTAACAAAAATTAATGAAAACTACCGTTCATGCATATGGAACCAAAATTAGAACTTACTATTCTGACCAAGGAGTAACACAAAACCAGTTTTCCAGACAAGCTCAGAGGATTTTGTACAATACCAGACAGAGAAAGTACGATCAGAAAAATAGACTGGTTTTCTTAAAAGCCATGGATACGAAATTATACATTTCACTTCTCATAATGCCATCTTTTGAGTAAGTATTAATAATAATATCAGACATTATACTATACAAGTCCTAGCAAAAAGATTTTGAATGTAAGTGAAGCTACGAGTAAAGAATGGATCTTTATAGCTATTAGGAAACATTTTCAGGAAACCATTCTTAACAGTGCTATTAAAGGGTGTTCTGGTGTGATACAGCAACTTTCCCACTCATCTAGAATATGTATGGAAGCATTTGTACTTCAGCAGTGCAGAGATGCCCTACTTCAAATTGAAAACCCACTGCAATAGCTAATAAGTGTACAAAGTGAAAGATATTAGGCAGGCAAAATATGCATTTTGTTTCAAATCAGCTATATAACCCCATAGTAAAAGACAGGAGAGAGGGAAAAGCTGAGAAAAACAACAATTGATGGTACAGTTTCACAATTAACCCTTTTACAGTGCACTCCAGTTATTCCAAATACATGACGATTTGAAAGAAATCAGGGTACCGTGATCCTATAGTTTAATTTAGGAGGCATGAATGTATCAGCAAAGGAATTGGTAATAGACAGATAAGAACAGGTGATAACGAAATAAATGGAGCAAGCCCACATGAAAAACAAGAACTGGCTTTTCATTTATTTCTTTGATAAGGTAGTGAGAAATTTTCAATGTTCAAAACATAGAACAGAGTACGAAAATGTTTCATGTTGACTGTCTGTTGGTTCTGAGACAGAATAGGTACAAGGATAACTACCTGTCTCCTTCTGAAATTATCAGCCATTCTCCCTTGCTCTCCAGTGGTGACTTGGCCTGCAGTTCATGGTCCTTGGGTTAATTCAAACAGCTGGCTTTGCAGAATCAATAGAATAAATCAGAGTGCACATTCATCCATCTATGAAGACAGTTCACTCTGTTCTCTCTGCTTGGAACAATGTTTAGATGACTGTATATGGAAACTAAGTGAATTGTTTACGATGGCACTGGGAGCACGCAGCCAGTGCTGGTTTGTAATGGGGTCAGATCTAATAAGCCAAGGCTGTGACAGAAGCATCTCCCCAGCATTCTTAAGAGTCACTGTTGCTCTTTTTAGTTGCTCAGGCAGTTGCTTAAGTATGCCACTCATTGAGGTGTATATTACATTTTCTGATTAAATAACAGAAAAAAGAAAGTTGCAAATGAAGTACTGCATTGAAGATTAAACCCTTCTAAATTTAAACACAATTTTGGAAATTTCTTCTTTCTATTCACAGATATGTGAATCTCCTGATTTTAGAAGTTGGCACTTTCCCAGATTATTTTGTGTTAATTATTTGTTGAGCTCACAGATTATTTCTATCTCCAAAAAAATCCATTTAGGAAAAAAAAAAATAAATCCCATTTTCCAAACAAGATGAAGAAAAAAAAAAAACCCACACATTTTCAAATGGCATTTCCTCATCTCTCAAAACTGTGTCAGTAGTCATTGTTGGAGGTTTATCTGTTTTGCTTTGTGAAAATCTTGCAAAACTAAGATGCCAGATTGGTTTACATGTCATCCTTAAGTTTGCCTTTCTTTTGCATGGTAACTGATTTCTGAGCTTCATTCCTTATTATCAGAAACTAAGGCAATATTTTCTGTTTTCATTACAGAGGTATCAAACACTTGATTTGAAATGTCAAAGCCTAAATCTGCTAATACAGATTTCAGTGAAAACTTGGAATGAGTATTCAGGCCTGAGTTTGTGCTATACATGCTTTAATCCATCTGTTCAAAAAATTGAGAGTCCTGGAGTTCCTTTAAGACTTCACCAGGCATTTGTACACTTCAGTGAGTCAGCTACTACAGCTGCATTTCTGCAGATTGGGTAACACTTTGACATTACTGTGTTTCCTGAAATAAAAAGACAGTAACCTATTATTTTACTGAATTTTATGTGAAATACTGAATTAATGTGAAATAGGTTATTTTACTTTCTACTTCAGGCAGTTTATGTTTTGAGCATGGAGAAGCAGCTCAGCATCAGGGTGTTTCCTCCTGCCTGCCAGCATGTGGCCTGGGAAGGAGCTGCAGAGACCAGGCAGCCACAAAAGCCACTCTACTGTGGCCCTTCAAACACCCAAAAAATTGTCATCAGCCTCCCCAAAACTTTCTCTGCAGTCAACTACAGTGTTCCGTTTCCTTTTTTCTGCTCCCTCGGTGGCTTCATCTGCTTCTCCTTGCCTGGATTGCTCCATTCCCCTGGCATGACACAGGGAAGGGGCAATTGCCAAGCGCTGCCATCTCCAGCCCCAGCAAATCCCTGTCCCTGCCAAGTGCACATTCAATATTGCCACTTGGTTTTGAGCCTGTGAATGGAGCCAAGTGGTCCTGTCTGTGCCATCAAAGGATTTTACCAAAGTGAAGAAGAGCAAAAAAGGAGGTGAGGATTTGGACAATTGGATCCTGGGAGGAAAAAGGAGAAGACAGAGTAGAGAGGCAGGGAAGGGTTGTTAAATTACTGTTTTAGCTTTCTAGGAGTACTGTTTTCATGCAATAATCAGGGAAATGAGAGGATATTTTATCTATGTAGTCAAACACGATCATACAAGTTTATAAACATGTCTGGGTGAAGAAATTCTCCTGATTAGTCAATGTAATAAAAAGGAGAAAGACTAATCTATGCAAATTAAAACACGCAGTGGAGCCCTTCTAATATCCAAAGCTGCTTAGTCAGGCTTCAGTAAGACAACACACATTTTATGGTTGACACAGAAAGCAGCACAGTTGGGAACTGGCTGTTGTGAGCTAAACGCTACCTATAGGATTTGGTACCTCTGCTATATGTCACCTGGTGCAAAGCCTTAAAGACATATTCCTGTAATACACTTGGCCACTGCCGGCAGTCCTAGCAAAGCCAAGTTGAGTCTTTGTTAGGAATAGTGTGTATTTGTTCTCTTCTGGTTTTAGAAGCCAGCTGCAACCAGGGCAGGCTTTTGGCCCTTAAAAAATGAAGATATAATTAGTACAGCTCAACTTGCCTATTTTAAGGCCACTTAGACAGATACAATTAATCTTGAAGAATGACTAAATACTGGAAAATCTACAATAACATCAAACACATGCTACTAAATACTCCACAGTAGATGCTATACTACTCCCCTGGTTAAGGAGCTCGAATACCCTTATATCTATTCAGGCACATCAGATTAATTAACAGGTCTTATTTTAAAAGCTTTGCTGAATTTTTCTCAGATTATTAACTTGTATAATCAATCTTGTCATGATATTCTAGTTATTTTGAAATTCATAGGATTATTTCTAATGGTTAAAAAGTAACCGTCAGAGTTTGGGGAATTCGGAATACCAAGACACTAACAGAAGAAAGCAAAAATGTTAAACAGAACCATCTGGATATGACAGAAAAAGATTATCAGAATACTTTGAGCAACAAGAGATCCTGACCTGCTGGACACTAAGACTTTCTGACACATGAGTATGTCATTTCTTCACCAAAATGAAACCCTAGTAATTTTCTTAGACTTGCTATTCATTCTTTTTCATGCAATAATCAGGGAAATAGTTTTAGTAGCTTAGGAAAAAACAAAACAAACAGGGGAAAAAAACCCCAACCTAACCCACAAAACATAGACCTTGAGTGGAGATGTATTATGTTCTACATTGTTTTCTCATTATAACAATACTTTCAATTATCTGTAAAGTACAGCTGCTATACTTGATGCCAGACCCTTCTTAAATTGTCAGCTAAGTCAATACACTACACTTTGCATATACCAAGTTAGCTCAATGTCTGCCTTCCTTTGGGATAGAGTGATAGGCGTCTTTACTGATATAAATCACTATTTGGTCAAATAGAACATGCTATTCAAAGCTGTATAGAAAATCACAGGACACACAACTAATAACAGTTACTAAAGCAGATTACATATAAATGGCTATTTTTCAAAGCAACAGGACTTCATCTGACCCTGAAAGTGAACACTTAAATGTGTTAAATGATTAATCAGTAAGTTAACAGTTAACTGCAACTGAATGTTGCTTTAAATTGTTATTTTACTTCAGTACAGTTCCACCTGGCAGGGAGGTGGAACAGCTTGTCAGTGACAGGAGAAGGTAAAGTTGGTATCCCTATAGTTGCCAAGGTTTAGGCACAGGCTTGAGACAAATTTGCATGAGGCTTTAGGAAGCCTGTACAAGAATAAGAGAGATCTCAATTTTATTCTCTCTTGCATATTTACAGCTATATCAGCAATAAAGAAAAAAAAATCAGGAAGGGGGCAAGTTCTGTCTGGATGAGTGAATGAACAGTGTAGTAACAATGGTGATGGAGAATATAAATTATTCCACGGAGTAAAGACAAAGACCAACTCGATACATTGTAGAAGAACTTCAAGACACTGAGTGGTAAGACAGACAAAAATCAAATATAAATGAAAGTGAAGTGATACATGTGAAGAAAAAAAAAAAAGCATGCTGTGGTTGTCTCACTCATGCTGTGTAGTTATCACCACTGAGATCTCAAGGTTAGGACTTCAGAGAAAGAAATCCAACCAACACATCAACTGTCAAGAAGTACTGGGGGAATGAATACAAAGCTAATGGGCTTTGTACAGTCACTGAAACAAAGAAAAAAAAGAAAGTATTACAGAAGAGGACGTCGACTGTATACACTGGGATTCCTGAACCTGGAAAAGATAAAGATAGGGACAGGAATGAAATCCAAGAAATCTGGACTGGTATGGAGCAGCTGAATAGGTAATGTTTGTTCACTGCCTTCCTATACAAGGATTAAGGGGCATCAAAGATGGTGTCACATGACAGATCTGACCAGAAGATACTTCTCCACACATCTTACTATGTTATTCCTTCCCACAGAACTTGCAACACTTACATTTTTCCAGTCATTTTGTGAACAGAGGTATGGAAGAAAAAAATATATTGACAGCTATTGAATATCAAGTCATCCCCTGTAATTTATGAAATCTGAGTTGTAAAGTGCTGAAAGCAATCAAAGTATTCTGGAGAAGTATCACTATCTGACTATCCATAGAGGCCACCTTAAACACCAGCCACCACCAAGGACAGGGGCAGATCTTACTGCAGATATCACTATCTGACTATCCATAGATGCCACATTAAACACCAGCTACCACCAAGGACAGGGGCAGATCTCAGCTCCTGGCTTACTGCAGCCAAAATCAGGTTACTCAGGTATCACTATCTGACTATCCATAGAGGCCACCTTAAACACCAGCCACCACCAAGGACAGGGGCAGATCTTACTGCAGGTCCAGGCTTACTGCAGCCAAAATCAGGTTACTCAGGTAGGAATGACATATTTGCAGACCTTCTTCAATAGGTGTGTTAATTTAATCTCTTTTTAGACCAGTAAGACTGAAGCTGAACTTGCAGTGAAAAGAACAAGGAGCAATTCAGCAACTGGAATACTGATGAACTAGAATTAGGAGACACTTGCATGGCCATACAAACCAAACCCGAAATCACCACAAGAAGCAACACAACACTCTGCCCAGTGCACGACTCTTGACAAGATACAGAAATCCCACTGAAAAAAATTAACTGCAATCCTGCAGTAACTAAGATTTAGTTACTGCACTCTCAGTAGAACATTTGATAGCTCTCCACAAATGAGATCTGCCGCCCAGCAATCCCTCTTTATTTATGGCAAATTCTTTTCCATGGATAAGGACTTACAGTGCCTTACTTGGATATGCATACTGGACATGCCTGTCATTAAATGACAACACTTCAGCACAGCAAACTGCATCTAGCTCGGGGCATGTAGGACATCTCAGACCTTTAACTGCACAGGCTACAGTTTATAAAAAAAAAAATTTAAAATACCAATTTACCTAATTAAGCTCTTGATCTGTTCTTGCCTTCCGCCTCTTTCCCGCCGTCCCTACCCGAATGCTCTAGCCGGGAAGCAGAGGGCTGAGGATCTCCCAGATCCTGTGGGATCAAGGCTCTGGGACACACATGTCCCCTTTTCCCCTATGATCTGTCACCCCGGGGCTTGCCGACACCACTGCTGGAGTATAGCCCACGTGTAAATGCGTAAAGCATCCACTGGGCAGGCTGCAACACACGCATCACCCACATCCAAGCTGGCAGAAGCACTGGAGCAGCACAGGGCTTGCTATGAAAGCCCACCAGCTTCTCCCTCTGACTGCAACCACTACAGGCCTATGTGAATAAATCTGGAGGCCGTGCCCTCCATTTCAGCAGCGCTGCCATAAAGGAGTGTCTGGGCATGTTGGTTTGGGTTTTTTGGGGGGGAGGGGGGGAAAACGCTTCCATTATGCCAGAGACAAAAAGAAAAAAAGAAAAAAACAACCACCATCACCACCCCGCCCCCCAAAAATTAAAAATATCCCAGATCAGGTCACACCTTGATTACCTCTGCTTAATTCTGACCTTTGCATTAAATATCACAAGTTAGAGACAATGCAGATAAAGATACGACAGTAATTGTTTCTATTGCAGTAACACACCGTGGCCTCCACACAAAATCAACCATCTCAATTTTGCACATTGTAGAGGAAAGAAGGAAAAACTGCTGAGACGCCAGAAAAGAACCACAGGAGAACCACAAGACGACCTGAGAAGTCAAAGCTAAACCGATAGTTTTAAATACCTATGCAATTCAGCTAAACAACAGCTCATGAAGGGGCTTGGAAACAGCTTTATAAGGGACAAGAGCTAATATCGAGAGAGTTGCTTTACATTAGCCCATGGATGGGCAATTAACTGAGTAAAAGAAAAAGACTGAAGCTGAGCTCAGAAGTTATCTTCACAGCTTTCTTAAATTGTGAAATAATTGCTCAAGGGAAGTTGTGGGTACTCTACCAGTTCTGGGATATTTAAAAAACTACAGAGGATGTAATTCTAGAAACAACATTTTAAGAGGAATTTTTAACAGCAAGTACTTAACAGAGCATTTGCATTAATTGCATTTAGCCTTTTATTTATTAAAAGTTGAAATTGCTGGGGTTAGTCCAGAAAGATAGTTTTTGTAGTGCCTTCCCTGAAAGGAAAAATTTTTGCAAGCTGAAGTGACATTAGAGCCACAAGATCACTAATTTGAGAAAATTTACATACAATGTTCAATATTTCTTAAACATCAACTGCCAAACACACCAGTTTACCCCAAGTCTGGATTTTATTTTCTTATTGCTTTAAGACTAAATTAAGCTTTAAGAGGCTAAATGGGAATTATCTCAATTTTTTTTCCCTGTATCTTCCTGTTGTTCTATTTTAATAGTAATCTTAATCTCTATTACTTTCTCTTTTCTTGTCCTCTCCTGCACATACTGCTCCATTTTGTATGTTTTTATCCTTGTCACACACATCCCACCAGAATCTGCCTTTTAGATTCTCTGCTGGTTTTTTACCCACCTGCCTTTTCTTTTTTTCAGTTATTCTCCAGCCTTCATGGCTCCCTTCAGCATTTTTCTAAATTTGGTGACGCCATGTAAAGCAATATCATAGCTCAAACAATTTTAGACAAATACACTTCTCCTTATGGCTGTCCTTTCCTGTAGCTTCTCTTCAGATAATATACACATTTCATTCAACTTCTTTTAAATGCCACAAGGACAGGACTAGGAATAGCTTTGTCATTTTAAGACTCTGGAAGCAAACTGAAAGGGAATAAAACGTTTCAGTAGGAAATAAGATGGCTTTTTAACTGTCACCTGTCAGAATATAAAAATGAATAAAAATAGAGACTAAAAATAGGCTTAGAGGTCAGCTACCAATGATTTTTTTTTTTCAGAAATGGTTATCTTTTTACTTCTAGCAGATGTTCTATGAACAGAAGACATTTACTCTCATCCATTCCCTCTTTCCACTACACATATTTTTTATTTTTTTCTAGACTCAAGATGTATTGCTAGAAAAACCCATGCTTCTTCAGAAAGGAGTTTCTCTCTCTAAACATTTTGGTCATTAATCCTTCATAAAGAGGGAATTCAGAGGTCACAGGCAAAAACAAAGTCCACTTTTTTGAAGGTTTTTTTTTGCCCAGAATAGTATCAACACATTTTTGGCTATTTTGAGCACCAAAATGACATTAAAAATGCTTGCAATAGAGTAAGGTTAGAATATCATCACAATACAAAATAATTTAATATCTCACTGTCACATGGAGCAACTCTTATTTCCATGGCCAGTTATTTCAAACTCTTCTTTCAAATTTTAATATTTCAGTTGTATCTGCACACAGAGATGCTGAGAGAAGCTTGGATGTCCCTGGCTGGATGCAAGAGGTAGCCAGGAGTTGGACTCAGTGTGCCACGATGCTCCTTCAGCTGCTGCACCCTTCACTCATGTTGCGTTTGCATGTTTGAGCACTAGTTTAGCCTTCTCCTTTCATTTCCCTACGCAGGATAAAGAGGACGAGAGAAGTGGCTGCTGGTTCTTTTTTCTTTCAAATGCTCAATCAGGTTTACTCAACAGCCCATCTCTGATCATCCAGAATAGCAAAAACTGTGCAAGTTCTAAAATCATAGCACATTACAAATACTTTACATTTTTAACGCACACAGGGACAGCTAAAATAATAGCATCCTAAAAGGAGAAGAGATACAATAAAAGGAGAAAAGAACAAATACTAGTTAGTTCCTCTTCAAAAGAAAACAGAAGAAAACAAGAATCCCATATTAACACTGATTTTCATGCACTGATTTTCAGTCTCATTTCTATGCCATTCTCTGATTAGTAACAGAGAGAGGCGTAATATTTCAAACACACCCAGGTACATTCACTTAGCTGCTGTGCTTCAGAGGGCTCTTCATTTAAATAAGAAACTAGCCTCAGGCAAGTGCCTAACAATAAATACTTTCTAATAGATGCTCAGCCTTATATCTTAGCTGGTAAAATTAAGTAGCTGTCGAAACAGATTAACCAACTGTCACGCAGAAAATACATACACACAGTGGCACTGGGAAGACAAATTACTAAACAAATTTGATGCCTAGATAACTCTCCATTTTTAATTCAATTATTTATTCAGTTCAGTGCCTTTATTCAAATGGCAAATATCAGGTTCTACTTTCTTAACACTAACTACAAATAAGAAATTGAAAACATTTTGTGTAACACCCATCTTCTCCAGAAAAGTGAAAGGTAGAAGATATGGAACGAGTATGTCGCAAGGAGAACCACCATAAGCATTTATAGTGTCTGCAATAAAAACAGACAACTATTATAACAGACTACTTAAAAGCATCTTTGTACAGGATCCAAGCACTTAGAACAGACCTGAATTTTTAGTGTTGTCCTTTCCCATTGTATCCAACAAGCTGAGCAATTATAGAATGGCAAAGATAGCAAAACATTTTCCTGTTGTAACCCCCCAAGCTGTGACACAAGCGTTGGTACACATGTGTGTATGAGAAGGGAATTTTTCATTCACTGCTTTCCGAGTGCTATAATATTGTGTGATAATCACATCTTGCACCATTCTTGATGGGTTTGCAGGCCACAACTGAATTAGAGGTTTGTTTATTTTAATTGGAACAGTGGAAGAAAAGATTTTGCTCATGTTCAGTAAGCTAGGGACTTTACATGTAACATTTTTGCACACACAAGTACATCAAAGATGGGTAAAATTAAAAACTAAAGCCTTTAAATAGAGATTTTAAGGCTTTAAAAGTCCTATTAATGATTTGCTTAGTTTTGTTTTTTTTAAGAACAAGCTCTTTAGAACATGCATACAAAGTGTTCAGCAAAAATCTGAGGATAGGACATGTTTTTAAAAAGGAATAGAATTCCCTCAAATGAACATTTAGTTTCCAAACCAGGCTAAGATGACATACATCATAAGGCAACAAACTTCTGGGATACAAAGACAGATACAACCATTCCTCTGTCCCCCTAATCTTTATGAAAATTTGATTCTCTCCTCCAAATATATGCCCTAAATAATGTATTTCTGTCTTTTATAAAAGGAAGAGTCACTGATTCATCTTATGTTCAGCAAGTTTCATGACCTTTTCTTTTCAATTCCTTGTAAATTTGAAGTGGCCGGATGACACAGGAGCTGGAAGTATCATTGATTCTATCCTGAGAAATGTACTCAAAATGAAAGAATAGCTGGTGGAGACTGCTCTGCTTTCTGCATGGACTTCACAGCCTTATATATTATCAAGGAAATAAATAGGCTGCAAAAGTTCCCTTGTTTAATATCTTTAATATGAGAGCATTGAGATGGATTCTGAAAATATGTTCCAGGTTGAGGTCAACACCGGCCCCAAAAGAATATGATTTTTTTGTTGCCCACTGTAAATCTCAGTCAAATGAAACAAATCAATATTAAAAACTAATAAAATTACTCTAGGTAATAATACATGATTGGCAGGCTCTGTGCTCATCTGCCTATATATTTCAGCTGTTTCTACATTTAAAGAATAGAGACAGAACTGGTAAAGGATTTTTCCTTTTGTGTTCTGCTGAACTAGTGAAATCACTCAAGGTTAATGCAATTAGATGACGGATAAAGTTCTTGATGGATGGGACTGCAGTGACACTGAAAAATCCGGTGCTCGTTCTATTACGAGATATTTCTGCATCCAACGCAATTAAGGGAGGTACAGATGTGAATATGGTAGTAGCTGCAGTAAGAAATGGCTTCATGCATTTGTAAGCTACCACAAAAGACATCTGAATTGAGACAAATACTGGTAGAGAGGTCATCTTTCTTCTTATGATGAAGAAGGTCAGCTAAAGGGACAGCATTCATAGACTATATGCCTGTACTGAGTTTGTGTGGCAAGGTTTTGGTAGCAAGGGGTCTGTGGGGGTGCCTTCTGTGAGCAGCTTTTAGAAGCTTCCCCAGTGTCTGACAGAGCCAATGCCAGCCAGCTCCAAGAGGGACCCACCACTAGCCAAGGCCGAGCCAGTCAGGAACAGCACCTCTGGGATTACATATTTTAGAAGGGTGAAAAAAAGCCCTGCGTGGGAGCAGCCAGAAGAGAGGAGTGAGAATCTGAGAGCAACAACTCTGCAGACACCAAGGTCAGTGAAGGAGGAGGGGGAGGAGGTGCTCCAGGAACCCGAGCAGGGATGCCCCTGCAGCCCTTGGTGAAGACCATGGTAAGGCAGGCTGAGGTGGCATTTGCCTGTGGATTTCTTCCCTGTTGAAAGGAACCGAGAGGCATGGAGGATGGGGCAACGTGGTCTGCAGGAGCCAATGCATAATGTGGATTGAACCTACCCACAGGCTGGAACAAGACTCTCAAGATGCTGTCAACACATCTATTTAAGAACTTTTAAAGACATTGTAAGGGTAAAAGGTGCCTTTCGGCTTTAATTTATTACCAAAATAAGCTAAATAAGCATTGGAAAAAATAAGCTTTATTCTTTTTCCTAGAAAAAGAATAACTTGACAAACATTACAGCAGGAGCAATGTTAGAAACAAAGATATGTTCCAAAAGAAACAATGCAGAAGACCTTTCACTATGCTGCTTGCAGCTCTATTATTGGCTCCTTGTGAAAGTGTGAATTTTTCTAGAACCAGAAACAAAAGGGAAATTGTTGATGGGGTTGTTTTGTTTTCCTCTACATTTGCTACTCTTTTATTTACAAAAGTCAGAACAAGAAAGATCTTGGTAATGTACCAGTCCAGCATGGGGCATTTACACCAGCTCTTTCTCATGTGAATTCTCCAGCATCTTAATATTACTGGGTTCAAGCTGAAGCTTTGTATTTGACTTTTCCCAAAGCCTGCAGTGCCACAATCACTGGAAACTCATCTTTCTGCCAAACCTGGCTTAAGTTGGACAATGGATTTTTGAAGGTATCATCTGCATCCCACTACCTGCATTCAGAGAAAGTGTCACTGCAAAAAGTCTCATTTCCCCAGGGGAGATGAATGGAAATGAGCTACTGATACTCATTAACATTTTAGCACAAAAAAAAAAAAAAAAAAGAAGAATTTTCAGAAACCCTCTGAAGCCCTGAGGAAAAAACATGGGTTTTTCCTCATGCAAATAGCATTGGCAAATCTGCAGTACTACATACTTTCTGCTTGGAAGTCTCTGTCAGCAGTTGTAGCTTCACAAAATAACAGACTGAGACTCCTACCCTAGCACAGTTGTCAACTACATATACTTTTAGTGTTCTGGTTTGGGGTTTTGTGTGGTGGGTTTTTTTCTATCTTTCTATGCCCTTTAATAATGTGTGCAGATCAATTAAAATGGATGGCAGCTTTCCACCATAACAATATCAAGCACCCCTGGAAATTAATCCATTGATATAATTTTTATAACCGGAACTCCACTCTGTTTTCCTAAAATAAAGAGAAGTTATGCCTACTTGGTGTGTTTTTCCTTAGTGATTCTTATCACAAATCACAGGCATGACACCTTCTGATAGAAATTTACATTTATAGACCTGTAAATATCGCCTAGGTTGATTGAACAAACATATCTTCTGAGGGAAGAAGGGAGCAGAGTTTTCTTATTCTTTACTGTAATGATAGAAGGAGAATTATCAAAAGAGGATTTTCATAGCATCATCAAGCCCAGTATGCAAAACATAATTGCTCTTTAAATATGAGCAGCTCAGAATTAAGAATTACATGTTTCGATTTAGCTCTGGCCATTGAAAAAGACACCTGGTCAAATCTGTCACCAGGTGACCATTACAAGTAATTTGGCAAATGCACATATTAAAGTTTGCAGAACACCATGGCATTTTAACAAGCAGATCCCATTACACAACATATGATTTCCCCACTTTCATTTTGTAAGAGCACTAATAATCTTAATGTTTATCCTTGAAAGGGAAAATAAATATTTATCACATTTACTGAGGAAATTTGTGGTTATGGCTACTAGGAGGACTTTTCCAAAGTACAAGTATCATTCTGGGTCTCATCCAAGAAGGCTTCCAACTCAAAAAATGATCAATGCTTTACTTTAGCACAAACCAGAAAGTATGCGTTAGCTATAAATTCACGTAAGTAACGCTGCCAGAAGGGTTTCCAAGGGGATGTACTAACTTTTAAAGCAGATTCTCTTCCCTTAATAGGCTAAACAGAGGCCTATTTAAAGGGATTGTTTTAATGAATTTTTTAAAAAAATGCATTTAATGCAGCAACAGGACCAAGGCATCCAAGTACAAAGATACCAGACACAATATATTCACATTATTGTTTTGACTCCAACAGCAGAATAAGCCAGGTTTGTTAGCTTCACTATACAGTTTATGAAAGGGACCTCCGTTTTATGCAGGTATCTATTCTGAGTTGCTAAGAACTGAGATATGAATTTGATTACTTAAATTTCCCTAATGAAGAAAGAACTGTATTAAAAACCCCATTCTCATGCTGATCAGTACTGTAAGCCAGAGCATTCTCAGTAAAAGGCATGAATATTACTGCTGCTGCTTCTTTCCTGTACTTTATCTAGCTCTGGAGAGTTATGTGAAGATATATAGCAGCAACCTTTCCGATCTGCGAGACACCATTTATCACCCATTCAGATGAGTTGCAACACTTGAGGAGACCACAAGGTGTTTTATAACTGGTACCAGGTAGAAAAAAAGAAAAAAAATAAAGACGACAAGGACATCAAGTTGACTTCCAATGCATGAGGATATCCTGGGGGCAGGCTGTTCTCTGTAAGCCTTGGAGTCAGTTTTCTCCTCGGTATTGCTATCTGGTCCAAGAAAGATACTGATTTTTCTTAGCTGCAATGGGCTACTATATATCTTCCAATTTCTTCATGCAAAGCCTGCCAGGCACACTGGCCATCATACTGGGAACAAAGCAATTATTCATGAGAGATTACAATGGTCTTTTGAGATTCAGGGGATATTACACCTTTTCTATTCAATGCCCAGTTCCCAAATTATTTGTTTCACTATTCCCGATAACACGTGGCTAAGGATCATTTGTCAGCTAAATAGGTAAATCCCTTAAAAATGGACGAAATTTAGGATCTTGCCTTCTGCCAGTAGGGCAATATGATGCAGGAGGGAGGAATTACTGGAGAGGATTAACATGAGCACCAATTCATTGAAGCATACTTGTAAATGAAATTACGATTCCCAGATGGTATCCCCTAAGAGCTATAGTTTTGTTTCTGACACAGACATGTCTTTAATTACTATCTTCACTTAACATCCTTCTAAGATCAGCTTCTACTAGAACAGACTACATATTCCATTCAGGCTTCCTAGTATAGTGCTTACTACACCAGGTCTCGTTTTTATCACAAATCATGATATTGCTTAAAAGAGAATATAGTTATTCTTCTGTCTCTGGAAGTAATGATCATCCTCAGAACATGCTTCCATCTGCTATTTTTTTTAAACACTGATTTTAATTTTTCTATAACCTGAAGAGACTTTTGCCTATTTCAAAATATTTTTTCAGATCAAATTAAAATTATTTACATTGGGCAAAGAAAAGTTAACATCCTAAATAAATAAAACCACCTGTGCACTGCAGGGGATGTGGATAGCGAGTGGGAATTTAACAACAGCATCTCCTTTGGTATTTACAGATGGAATTCTGGTGTGCTTTTCATGGCTCTGTTCAAAGCCTCTGAAAGATCCTACATTGGTGTGACGCACCATCTATATTGCATGGCTTCTACTCCTCTAGCATCTTTGTAGCAAGATTTTTGTGCAGCTCCACCAGTTTCCCCCGCAGACAATGCCTATTTCCCTCCTTTTGTCTGAAGCTATAGTCAGCTGTCTGTTCCCAGACTGAAAACCCCTGGCTAATTGCAAGGACTAACTCCAGGAAGGGCGGGTCAGGAGCTATACAGCTTGGTCTAAGGTCTGGAGTTATTCCAGAAATGGCTGGCAAAGTGATACTCCCTCTTGGTTTGCTCTGGGGACTGCTTCAGACTTGCCACTCAACACATATTCCCTTCTGTGGATTCTGACAGAAAAGAGAAGGGGAAAAAAAAAAAAAGGCTCACAAACAACTGTGATTGATTCTGATTCGCCTCAAGCTTTCTGCAAAATTTTCTGCTCTGGCACTAATGGCTGGGATTTGCCAGAACATCTAATTTCAGTGCCTATATATCATTTTCAAAGATAAAACTCTGCAAGAGAAGAGGGAATGTAGAAGACTATGCACAACATGCCGACACAGCTGTATCTCACTCCAACTAAAGTGGTTTGGTTTTTTATTTAGCAAGAGTAGAAATCATAAATTGAGCACCAGTGTTGGATTGCTTGTGAAAGCAAGGGCACAATGTTACATGAATTTCAGGCTTTTACCTTCATTGGTATTAGGCTGAAGCCAAATGTTTGGTTTTGGGAGATTTTTTTTTAGTGTACAGACACGGAAGCTGAAGTTACAGTTTTGGCTGAGTCTTGGAAGGGTTAAAATGAAAAAGAACAAACACCTCCAAGTTAAAAACAAGGAAGAAACCCTTTTCAGACAGTCACGTAAATCATGAGTACACACACTAGGACTGATAAATTTTGTAGCCTAACAAAATATAGGGAAGACTATGTGTGCCTGGGAGATGGAGCAGACAGGAGGGTAGGCTAGTAAATATGTTGCAAGCAAGAGGCCACTTCTTTTTCTATATCAGGGCTTCTCCCTTTAGCCATGGGAAAAAGAGGAGCAAGAATAAAAAATTGTAGTCTGCAGCAGCGCTACTGATCCAGACATAAGGGCACAGAAACTCACAGTGGTACCAGTACGTTGTGGAAACAGCCAGATACTATTTTAGTTTTTCATGAGTGACAAGAAAGTCTTTTTTTCTTTCAGTTCCAGCTTCCCAAGCAACACGAAAACCAGAAGTGGCTATAGCTTTTCTAGGGCAGTTATACTCGTAGTCCTCTTAAGTACACATTCACAGTACTTGAAATTCCACCCGGAGGAATAACTACTCATACATAAGTGTTGCCATTTAATCTCCCAGTTCAGATAGGTGTTTTTTCTCCCTGAAGAAGAAAAAAAGAAAAAGAAAAAAATATACTTGAGTACATACCTCTTGGGAAATCAGCTTAGATCTGTGCCTTGTTCTTTCCTCTTTAGTCTCCATCATTCATTGGGAGGGCAGAAGGATAGCGCAAGGCCAAAAGATTATCCCTCCCTACTAAATTGCAAATGAAAGAAAAAAGTGCCAAAAGATTATCTTTTGGACCACATGGCCTCTTTATGTACTTTGGGGAATCTATCCCCTTGATTCCCATGTGGAAAGATGAGCAAAACTGAACTCAGACATTTCCAGGTAGCTACAGATGTCTTAGCTTTCCAAAAACCAAGATTTAATTTTCCTCTGAACTCCCTTTGGTCCAAGGAAATGGTTCAAAATCAAGATGTGAAACCTCTGATCAGTGTTGCCCCTGAAGAAGGGCTAAGATCTCATGACATGTCTCCTAAGAAGCCTGGTGTGAAGAAGGAAGGCAGCCCTGAACTCTGTGACTGCATGCTCAAGCTCATGTACAGAAAGTTGAGTTTTTAAACCAGATGAATGACTGCCAAGACAGCTTTAAGGACACAGGTGTCTCTTCACTGCCCCACTGGCAGTAATCTGTTTAGGGAAAGCAAGCAGAAAATGGGGAACCGTTCACACCTGAGCCAACAGCTACAATATTGTGTGCTTTTTCTTCTGGCCATAGCAAGTCTGTGTGGTATAAAAAGCTCAGCAACACAAGGAAGAATAACTGAAGTCGGTATTTTTGCTTTTTCTTCGGGCTTTCTCCTCCTTTTGAAATCAGTGCTGCCAGCATCAAGGCAGACTCAGCAGAAAGCAAAAGCTAGACTTGGATGACTAATTGAAATTATTGTTCTGAAGTGTTACATGAGAAGTTTTTGGAGCTGTTCTATTGGGTGTTTATAAAGCACGGAGAGAGCCTTCATCAACACTTTCCTAATTGAAGTGATTGATAGCTCTGGTTCATCTTTGTCTTTGCTGTCACTGCATCACTCCAACCATGAAGTACTCCAAATTGTTCCTTTTAACAGGCTGTAGACCTTCATGCACCGAAGAACTGTATGTGTTACTTAAGATTACAGATTTTATATAAATATTAAGCCAAATATACACTATATGCACCAAGCTATGCTGAAATGAACCAGTGCAGTTCAGCACCAGTAATCACCTCTCCAATGGCTCTGAGGCCAAAAGGCCCCATAGTTTTACACTACTTGAATACTCTCTAAGCTTCCACAAAAACTACACTATTCATCTTTAATGAATTCAAATATCATAGGAAATAATGCCTGCTTCACTGTGAGATGATTTTATAGGAAACTGTTAACTTATTCAGAATGGGGAATATCACTTTACCTCTCATATACCTTTACCCTGAATATCCTAAGAACATAAGATAAAAAGCACTCTGGCTGAGTACAAACATTCTTACAAAGATTCCCCAGCCCAAGATCCTGTCTCCAACAGGTGCCAAGATGGGATACAGAAATAATGGTGTGAAAATAATGCAACACTGTACTTGTATAGCATACTCCATATTTCAAAACGGTTTGTAGTTGAGGGAATTCCTGACCCACAGCTCATATCCCTTTTAACCCTTGCTAAATTAGTACCCACAACATCCTGTGATGAGTGCAATCTCTTAGCAAACACGCACTACAAATTACAACTTAAACCCAACCAAACAAAAACCAAGTCTCCCACCAGCTAATATGTGAAGTCAATACACAGAAACACTTATATATGGCTTTTTAGAGCCCCATAAATGCTTTGTCATTATGTTCCTTAGTGGTCCTTGCCTTTGTAAGGTGAAAGACAGGAACAGCACATTAATAGCTAGCACAATTATTTCAACACGTTAATTGTTTAAGACATCTTCTACATATTGAATTTCCAGAATCAAAATAAAAACAGTTAAGAGGGTTATTGTTATTATTAATGCAATTTTAATCTACAAATTCATAAAAAGAAAATAATATCAAATTACATTACCCAAGTTTGGAAAAAATAACTTCTTTCTTTCCCAAGAACTGCCACGTTACAACAATGAAGGCTGCCAAACTACAGTGCTGAAAAACCAGAAGAGGCTGTGTGTGCAAGTTAAGATCCATCCAGTGCCATGCTGGAAATGCTCTTTCTAGCATCAGCACCAAAAACTGGAAGTGTACGAGTCAGTCATCCTGCTCATGATACACACTCAACTAGAAAAAACACTGCCCTTAGGGCTTTCAGCTATATTATGCAACTTTTGCACAGGTCTGCTCTAAGCAATAAAGCTGATCATGCTCTCAGTGCAGCAAAACATCCTTGTCCTGAGGGTTGACAGGGACTCAGCAGGGGCAAAAAGCCCTTGAACAAGAAGCAGACTAGGCAGATGAAATGTTACCTTCCCTCCAGCTCACCACCTAACCTCTGCATGGGCTTTTATAATCTGATATGGCTTTCTCCGAGATAAAATCTCCTTAGGACAAAAGGAGTGAGGGGCTCAGAACTCCAGGAACAAGCAGAGGCCATTGGGTGCAAGTATCTCAAAACAAGAAAAGGGGATTTGGGCACCCGACTGCCTGCCAGGGACCAGCACGAGCACAACTGCTCCAGGAGGGCAGGCAAGCCAGGAGCTATGGGGGCCACCATCCCCCTTGGACCTTGAGCTGAGGGTGCAGATAGGGATCCCCTGTAAGCCTGCCCAGGGCCACTTGAGGCCATTGTGCATTCAGTGCTCTGACACTGTCTTCATTTTGAGGCAAGAACAGGGAACTTGAGCTATGCTGCAAGACGAACTCATCCTCAACTGCTCTTTTTTCATGTCAGGCAGAAGCTGGGCTTGAGCCCCCGAAGGACAGGGAAATTAACTGAATGGTCTCTGAACAAACACGAGACCAATGGACCTCACAGCTAGTAGGACAGCCCCATCAGAGCTACCAATGCAAAAGGACTGCACACAGCCAAATCTCAGATTAATGATCATTCTGTAATTAGAATATTTTAGTCAAACAATGCAGTTCTTAAACTCTGTTGCCAGTGGGATTCAAAAGGAAATCATGCCCATCAGTTCAGTGTGCCAGCAAGGAGGCAACGAGGAATAATCAACAGCCAAATTTTACTGTCACACACATGGATTAGGGCCATGATACAGTGGAGTGAGATGGGATAAATGAAAAAAAAATAGATGAAAAAGGACAGATCATAGGCTGACACTGAATAATTTGGAGAATGCTGAAGAGACAGACCTCTCCAGTTATAATAGGAATTTCAAGGAGAGAATAACAGTAAAAAAGTTACTCTTTGCAACTCAAACTAGTGACAAAGTATATTTGGAAAACATTTAGAACTGGAAAGGTCAGCTTTGATATCTTTTAAATCAGCTAGTGACATGAGAGGGCTGGAGCACCTCTCCTGTGAGGACAGGCTGAGAGAGCTGGGGTTGTTCAGCCTGGAGAAGAGAAGGCTCCGGGGAGACCTTATAGCCCCTTCCAGTATCTGAAGGGAGCCTACAGGAGAGCTGGGAAGGGACTCTCATCAGGGAGTGGTGCAATAGGACGAGAGGTAACAATTTTAAACTGAAAGAGGGTAGATTTAGATTAGATACTAGAAAGAAATTCTTTACCATGAGGGCGGTGAGACACTGGAACAGGTTGCCCAGAGAAGCTGTGGCTGCCCCATCCCTGGAGGTGTTCAAGGCCAGGCTGGATGGGGCCTTGAACAACCTGGTCTGGTGGGAGGTGTCCCTGCCCATGGCAGGAGGTTTGGAATTAGATGATTTTGAGGTCCCTTCCAGCTCTAATCATTCTATGATTCTAGGATTATTATATTAGAACTATTAGGCTACAAAATCACTGTGGTTTAGCCCGAGTAATATTTTAAATCTAGTAGACTTATTTTCACTACTTGTTTTTACATTTTGCACAATAATTTATGGACTGGGTTTTTTTGTTAAACAACCTGAGAGACATAAAGCAGACTCCCATTAAGTGCCCCCTGGGATGCCCTTGCTCTTCAGAGCACAGATTTTCATCTCTCAGATCAAATTCCCCCAGCCAGTTTCTGCCTTGTAGTTCAGTAAGGTCAGTGAACTTTCCTAAACCAGGATTTCAGACATTATTGGCTTGTTTTCCTCTTGCTCAGGAAGAAGCATAGAGTGTGTCTGATGTCCTGTTCTGTGCAATAAATAACAGACAAAATACCATTCTACTTAAGCACAGCAATATTAAGGAAGAGACTAACCAGGGCTTTTGATAACAAGCTCTTTAAATCTACGAGATGAATCACAGAGTTCAATAAAATGAGACAGAATGTTTCCAATAATTCCATATCTTAGGTTTTAGGAGACACTATTAAGCTCACAGTAGGAGCAGGTACTAATTTAAAATGCATAGATTAAGGTTCCCCCCCCTCCTTATTTTAGTCAGTGTTTTTATGTTTAGAAATTAGTGATGTACGTGGACTAGAATGATGCTATTAAGGCAAATACATGGTTTAAGGAGATAGCAGAAATTATGTAAAGGTTGCAATTAAACCTTTTGCAAATAAGCATTCATTCCTGAAAAGGCACCATTACACATTCTTCAACTTGCAACATAAGTTGAATAAGCTTAGCACGCAGCTCTTCTGAGAGAGAGCACATAAACCACTCCTTTCCAAACTCAGCACAGCTGGAATCCAGCTGTGTGCTCTCTTACTCAAGCAGCAAAAGGAAAGTCTCCAGTCCACCTACAGAACAGTTGTTGCCAGAGCTACCGAAGGGCCTACAGCCATATATCTACATGAGATGGGCCATTTAGACATTTTCTAAAGCTTGCTCTTCTCTGAAATGTTATCCTACAATGTTATGAGAGTTTATAATTGCTTCAGAGAAAAGAGACAGTTACAAGACTGTGCTTATTTGCATACCAGCGGGCACGTTTACTGTCAATAAATTCCATAATGGGTAAAATGATGTTGTACAGAGTTGGCCTCAGTTCCCAAAACTCATCTTACGCTTTTGTGGTGCACAGTTTGCAAACATTGGGACAGTTAATAGCTCTGGTTTTCCCAGCATTAGTGATGCCCGTTATTTTACATTTCTGATACCACTAGCAAAAATTATGATGCTGGTTTGCAAACGTAGCACCTGTGTGCACTCAGGGGTCTCAATGCTCTTCTCCCACGCCCTGCCCATGGCCCAGGATACCATTGACAGCCCTGGGGGCTGGAATCCCTGCCCCAGAGGGGCCACAGGACACATCTCCAGCCCTGCCCGACCACGAACCCTGCCAAGTCAGACACCCCTGTCCTGGCCCACCTCACCCACCCAACCTTGGCCATCCACCCCAGGCTGGGTCTGACCCTGACTTCCCTCAACAAGCCTGATCCTGATCCCCACCCACAGCTCCCAGACCCCTGACAGTAAACACTGCAGATATTCTATATACTATATATAATTCACACACAAAGAACAACATGTTTGAACATGGGAGCCCAGAACTACGCATTCAGATCTGAAACTCAGACCCATCCAATTTCTCTCTTCTTCAGTTCCCCCATGGGAGAAAAAGAAACAGCAACAACTTCCTACTAGCCAAAAAGAGCATGGGGAAACGACCTGATCTGCTTCCAAACACTTTTGTTTGCCAACAAGCAAGAATGCTCCAAACCAACTGCAAAACATAAGAGTTATATGTTGTCAAATGCTGTGATTGAGTATTTGACATTTCCTCTGGTCACCTCACCAATAAGCAACCCAATGTTGTGCATTATTTTAGTGTGTTAGTACAGTATCCTGATTTGTTAAAAAAAAATAAATCAATCAGTTCCTGATTATTTTTCTTCAATGCTTATGAAAAAAATAAATTTTGCAACATATACTAGAAAGAGCGTTCATAATAATTCACCAGCAAGGCAGAAACTGCCCACTCTTTGCCAAGAGGACTCCAGAAACAGCTACTCACAAAAGAAAGTTTTTAAGTGAAGAGAGTAGTTAATAGAGTAACAAGTCTTACTCAGTTCTTTAATCCTAAAGGTATTTTAATTACATTTGAATAAAACATTTTCCAGACCAAAACAATTACTTGCAATATCACCTCCTCCTTTTACACACCATGCAGACAGTTACGGTGGGAACAGCTCTATCACTCTGGCAGAGAAGAGTGAGGAAATCTTGAGTCTAAGAAAAGATTAACATGCTTAATTTCACTCTTTGCATATAAAGTAATATTTTTAAAATGAGGTGTCCAAGAGATATCTCTTATCTACCTTCTTCAATTACATTTTCCCTTTTAAAAATGCAGCATTAAATTCCCAAAGGAGGTGGGGGCTGGGGAGGGTAGGGGGGTTGTTGGGGGGAATAAATCACTAACCTGAGCACAACCACAGAGAGGAAAGGATCTGAACAGGACTCCTCAAATACTGCTCAAGAAATTTCCCTGCACTGGCAAGGTCATTGGTGATTCACAGCCAGGACTGCTGACTGGACATTGCTAAAACCACCCAGTAGAAGGCTGGTCTTCTGAGGAAAACAAACACTTAAAAAAATGCCAGGTCCACTGAACACATTTTCTCTTTTGATCTGCTTGGAATTTTAGCTCAAGTTGTCATAAATGAAGTGTAATGCAGTCTCTCCTTTTTCTCTCCCCCAAGATTTTTTTTTTCTAGTGAAAATCAATGCTCATGAAAGCTGCAGGATGAGAACTCCAGAGACTGAAGGCCTCTAATTATCTAGAAAAGCACAAAAATTTATCCTCTCCTGTTCAACCCCAGGAATGCCTCAACCCCTCAGTACAAGGGTTACCTCCCTAGGAAAGGAAAAAAAAGAAATCAGTTTGACCTTGAGCTTTCTGCTAAGCCTCTCCCAGTGATGCTAATTGTTGCCAAACCTGACAAATCTTCTCCAGGCAGTGTCACCTTGCTGTTGGTGTATTTTCTAAGAGCCAAGTCACAGGGAAGTGGTCATTGCAACAAACAGCTCATTCACCAGAGGTCTGGGTACGATATAGTCTAAAATCACTTTGCTCTGAACTGAAACAAATAAAATATTTTAAAGCTTAGATTGATCTTTTCCTCCCCCACCCTACCAGCGCAAATGATTTCTATTGACTGAGAAAGAAAAATTGCTTAACAAAAAGCAAGGAAGCATTCTACAACAACACACTCCCCCAACCAAAAGTCCAGAAATGTTATCAAGTTGTATCCTCTGGTGGGATCTGAAACTCAAATGCAAAGCCATAAAAATACATATTGAATACACTAAAATGAAATACCAAACATAGGCATTTTGATTTTAAATTATTTCTCTCAAGTTACACCAGAATAAAAATAATCTGGGAAAGCTACATTGAAAAGAGACATGCATTGACTTTAGCTGACAAATGCCTGCTTTTTAAACATGTAGCTAGATGCAGTCACCAGGACTGCTAAGAAACCTTCTCAAGACAGGGGAAGAATGGAGATAAATTTACTGTATTGATATTTAGATGAGCCAAATGTGTAATAGATTTTTACTGGTGGTATAATATAATAAAGCTATCATTTAGATGTGCAAACTGATGCAAACTCATACATTATTGTGATATGCTTGGTTAGTGTACCTGTTGGCAAAGTACCTTCAACATAGTTAGGGTAAAAATGACTTTTGTTTCCAATTCTACTTGTCTGGCTTATACACCATTATGAAAATGAAGCACAGAGGTTTGCATGGAAACGTACCAATAAGGAAAGTCTGATAATATGACATAGATGAGGTTTTTCATTACTAATAGGGAGTGGTTGAAACCTAAACAACACATATTTTTTTTTTTTTTAGAAGGTGGTAAACCTGAACTTTGTTGAGAGGCAATGCAGTGCTATTAGATTAGCAACTAACGAATTGCACCTCCATTTGTACCATTTATTTAACAACACTTCACTGAAGACTTTAACCTGGATTTGTGCCAGAGTTTTAACCTTCACAGAGACTTCTCCTCCTCCTGACCCGCCCAGGTTCAGAGATGCAGAGATCAAGTCATTGAGTCATACCTTAGAAATCATTTCTTGCTTCAATCAAGGCTAGGAACCGTCTCCTTTCAAAGGAAGAGACTGGCACAAATCACTAGTATTCAGAGTCTGTACTGTACCCTTCCTAAAATTCCTCTCATCTCCCCAGGGACAAATAAGTACTTCTGCAGCAGACAGTAGATTGACTAATCCTAAAGCATTAACACACACCAAAAAAAGAAAACAGAAAAAAAACCCCAAAACAATAAAACCAAAAAAAGACCCCAAAAACCAGCCACCAAAAAGCAATCAAAGCAGAAGCCTGTCCCTACACACACATGCAGAGCAGTGCTGTGCCTTTACACCACCACAGCTTTACAACAACACTGCTGCACTAATCTTATACTGAAAAAAACTGAAAAACAGCTAATGCTAAAACATCCAAGCAAAACCCATACACATACAGCACGGAACAACTTTTGGTGTAATATATACTAAAAGTAAAGCATACACAAAGATAAATCCAGCAGTTTTATCTGAACTAGCCAAGTCCTAAACGGGAGATAATAAGTTTGTGAAAAACCTTGAAGAGTCACAGGAAGATACAACGCTATTATTCAGATTTTACACATAGGTGAAAATATATTTAATACTCAGTATTTTAAGCAGTATAGACCTTGGATGGGCTGACCAATTTCACAGTTGAGAGCCATCTATGCAGTGATTTGTACTCCTGGCACAGACTCTCTGATCATCAATTACCTGGGCAAGGAAAACATATTTAGAATAAGAATTTTTTTTTTTTTTTTTTTTTGCTAGGTTTGCCTTCAGTAATTTTAAGGCACAATTTCACAGTCTATATACATTGATATGTACTGATTCGCTTTTGAATCATCAGTTTAACAGAGAACAGCATCTGGAACAGAGCTGCAAAACAGAACATATACAGACTAAATGGGAACAGGGCTGTAAAAGCAAGAGTGCATGAAACCACAGTAGCTTACAGCAGCTGCAGCTATACCTTAGAATACATTCAAAAACTTATAGAATGCCCTAATTAAGTGATAGCCTTCCACAGGTGTGCACTATGATGTCACTTTTAACTATATGACCATATACAAACACTTCTACAAGACCTTTGCCTATTTTAAGGCAAAAGTTGGATGGTGATGCTCCTCCTCAGTGTTCAGTGCATGACCATATGCTTTAGTTCAGCATACTCCATTCAAACATGCTCTGCAAACATAGTGATTCATTTTCTTGTGGAATTTTTCTAGTGTTCCTTAATATATAACATCATCATAGATACTCATTTTCACAACACTCCTTATAGGAAGGTAATCTTATTATCTGCACTTTTCAGATTAAGAAATGTAAAACAAAGACCTTATTTAGCACGTATTTAGTGATTTGGTCCCCAGTTAGCAAAGAAAATCTGACACTTTGTGGAACTCATCACATTACTTGAGCTTTACATATCCAAAGCATTCAACTTCTCTGTCAGTTTGGAGTGCTCAGCATGCCTACATCTGAGCTCCCAGCTTCTCCTTTCAGTGGAAAAAAAACAGATTTAAACAAGTTGATGAACACAATATAGGAGTTGTGTGGCACAGGCATATATAATCCAGCCCTTCAGAGCAGCACTGAACTGCTTCAAACACAGGACAATCCCTTCTCCTTCCACCTTCCTGCTTGATTCACTCAGTATCTTCCCATTTATGAATTAAACAGGGTTATAAATATCATCCATGGTGAATCACAGGAGCCCTGAATTTCGTGGTTTTCTATAGATTTCCCCCCCCCCAGCAATTTTGGCCTTCCCTCTCTGTAACTGTTCTCAGTCCCCCAATTTCCTTTTCTCCCAATATGCAGGACCCTTTCTGCCTAAATCCCCTCCGTCCTGTCCACTGATGCCTCTAGTGGTGTCATGAAAAAAAAAAAAAACAAGTGGGCAAAGCCATCTGCTTGGCATTTTGAGCCAAATGAGAAAATTAACTCTGTACTGCATATGTTAGAATTAAGATGATGACCATGAAGGTTTTATTGCAAGTGTACCAACACCTACACATACCCAGATCTGCTTGGCATTTTGAACCAAATGAGAAAATTAACTCTGTACTGCATATGTTAGAATTAAGATGATGACCATGAAGGTTTTATTGCAAGTGTACCAACACCTACACATACCCAGACTCTGTGCTGTGCTCACCTGCCAGCAATGTCACCACCACCTTGACAATGGGCCACTCTTCCAGCCACAAACTCCAGATCCGCTCCCCCATGAGACAACACAAGAGCACCCGGACTGGTCTTGGTGGCCAGCAGCACTCCCTGCTCTGAAGCAGTGGCAGGGCTGGTAATCAACTGGCTGTATAATACAAAAAGCATAAGCAGTCTGGGGACTTCAGGACAGATGTCCCCTTCCTCACCAGAATGCCCTGATGTCACAGACAGAGTGGCGTAGCAGCCAGCTTCAACAGATGGCTGGAGGAACCTGAGAGTGATGCTCCTCACCCTGACAAGGTAACCCACAGCTTTGTGGTCAGAAACACTTGTTTGAATCCCTTTGTAAGGGAAGCTTTGATCAATCGATTGCTTTAAACACTGAAGGACACTTGCACCTCACGCTTATCTGTACCATTTCTAACCATGTTCATCGTAACTACCCTGAGGAATCAATTTGGAGCTCTGCAGCCCACAGCAGTCTCCTGCTGTCCATTTTGAATATAGACAGGGATTTGAAACACTCTCTCAGGCCTAGGACCCAGCAAACAGAAAGCAACAATCAGTTACTTAGCTGTGGATGAGCTTTCCGGATCAGCAGCCAGAGATGCTTCATTCTCCTCTAGGACCACCAAGGGAGCCCGGGGTACACACCACATTTGGGATTATGCTTTGCTGGGGAGATGTCCTGAATTTAAGCCAGGTATGAACTACAGAATAACTCAGGTTGGAAAAGACCTTTAAGATCATCAAGTCCAACTGCTAACCTAGCACTGCCAAGTCCACCACTAAACCATGTCCCTCAGTGCCATGTCTGCAAATCTTTTAAATACCACCTGGGATGGTGGCTCAACCCCTTCCCTGAGAAGCCTGTTCCAATGCCTGACAATCCTTTCACGGAAGAAATTTTTCCTAATATCCAATCCAAATGGCTCCTGGCACACCTTGAGGCTTTCTTCGTCCTATTGCTTGTTAGTTGGGAAAACGGACCAACCCTCACCTCTCTACAGCCTCCTTTTTCAGGTAGCTGTAGGGAGTGATAAGATCTCTCCTCAGCCTCCTTTTCTCCAGGCCAAAAAAATCCCAGTTCCCTCAGCCTCTCCTCATAACACTTGTTCTCCAGACCCCTCACCAGCTTCACTGGCCTTCTTTGGACCTGCTCCAGCACCTCAATGACTTTCTTGCAGTGAGGGGGCTCAAAACTGGACACAGTACTCGAGGTGGGGCCTCACCAATGCCCAGTACAGAGGGATGCTCACTTCATGAGTCCTACTCACCACCCTGTTCCAGATACAGTCCAGGATGCTGTTGGCCTTATTGGCCACCTGGGCATGCTGCTGGCTCACATTAAACTGGCTGTCAACCAACACTCCCAGATCCTTTTCTGCCAGGCTGCTCTCCAGCCACTCTACCCCCAGCCTGTAGCACTGCATGGGGTTGGTGTGACCCAAGTGCAGGACCCAGCACTTGGTCTTGTTGAACCTCATCCCGTTGGCCTTGACCCATCCATCCAGCCTGTCGAGATCCCTCTGTAGAGCCTTTCTGTCCTCAGGCAGATCAGTGCCCACATTTTGTTTGAGGTTGGTTGGTTTTTCTCCTGAAATTTATAGTCCTCTTAAGATAACCCTGATGCATTACCTGTGTGTTTCTGTTCGGTACATTTATTTCACCAGTGATGTTTAAATTCCCATTGAGTTGTATAGGCAAGCTCCCAGCGGCACAAAGAAACAAAATTGGACCTTTGAATTTATATTTCAATCTGGATGTTGACAGAGTGGTCACCTCCTTGACCCTGAACTTTAAATTAAATCCTAGTCACATTAACAAAGTCATCTAAAAGGTTACAAAACTGTGTTGTAAGGTAACAAAAGCTTATGCTCCAAAGCACAGTTCTGCCCAGGAGATAGACCTGGAAACAAGTTTCATATTTCAGTGTAACCTGTGGGCTAAACCCTACCTTGGCTGAAGCAATCAAGACTTGCCATTGATTTCAGTGAAACCAAGGTGTAAACCAAGAGAAAAAAAAACAACAACCACCAACCCAGCCCAGACCTTAATAAGCAAGATTAAATCTCCAGCAGGAGAGCCCTCAAAGTTCTCTACATGTACAGAGACAGAAATATTTTGTGCCCTCCTCGTCACTGCTTCAAGCTCACTTGAACAACCCAAGCAGTTGAATTCCTTAAATTCCTCAAGTGTTTTCTTATGTTGAGAGGTTCTGTTTTTCATTGTTTTTTCTTAAAAACTTGAATTATTTCTATTACAGTCACCCTTTTGATCTGTTATTACTGCTGATGTTGTTCAAACTATTCCAACATTTATCTGCTTTCTTAGAATCCAAAGAAGGAAATTTGTTCCATAAAGAAAAAAAGCAAAAGCATTGCTCTCAGTCATATCTTAGTATGGGATTTCGACAGTAACATTAATTGAACACCACCTGTTTATACAAGCTGAATAACTGATTTCATTAGATTTAAAAGTTAAGACAAACAGGATAAAGTTATCAAGACAAACTCCAATCCCGAAATAGCCAAATTACACATATCCGGTCCTGACTTTCCTCTCTGAACAATCAGAGTTTGAGACAAAAAAAAAGCCTAAGCAGGTTACAAATATTTTCATTTCCAACTTTTTCATTGGTAAGAACTCAGAAACATGATAGAATACTCTGATCTTCCCAACACATTTTTTTTTCCAGTTTGATATTAAGAAAGGGAATTATTCAACTTCTCTTTTCTAACACTCCTTTCCACTGCTCGACTTCAATCTGTCATCTCTATTTTCCCAACAGTAGATGGCACCAGTAATTTCTACATTCATTAAAGTACCAAGGGGGATTGTTGATGTTTTAAATATCCATGGTTATATTTTCCTCACTATAGTCTATGAGTATCTTTAATAAGTCACCATTACAAAATTCTGCTTGTGAATTCACTTAATTTATTGGCATATGCTTCTTTTAAGTATCTGCTTATTATTCAAGCATTTGGGATAATACCTCCTAAAAGTATAACTTGATACAATTCCAAAAAGGTAATTTTCTGCTTTAACTTTAATGATTTCACTGGAATTGCATTAATTCAATAACATCAATTTGGATTTTAATTACTTTCCTGAAATTGCATTAATTTATTAACTGCAACTTGGATTACTGCTAGCAATATTATTGTTTTCAAAAGAGAAATGCTTTTTACCCCATAATTCAAAATGCTTCACAACCATCTTAGCTCCGGATATACACCTACAACGCAGAAACTGTTTGTCTATGGTAGCAGCTCTGCTAATGTTCAGGCCTATGCTATATGTTACACTTATACTCATCTACAGGTTCATACTTTTTTTGTGCTATGGAGGACTAAGCTTTATTATACAAACACAGTTACATCAGAGGCATGTACATCTATGTACACACACACACTTTTACACAAGAAAACAATTACACCAAGAATTCTGCTCTGATTTCCAGATGTAGAATACATTCTTTTGTTTCTCAAGCTCAACCTCCCCCACCACTACCCCACAAAAAATACCCCATGACAAACCAACCTTAAGATCTGCGTTGTGAATAAACATATCTTTAGCTGCTCACTACGAGTTCCTTTCATATTCTGTGGGGATATGCAAACACTTTCAGGATTTATTTTAGTTGACTACATTTGTTCAGATGAAACCCACCTTGGATTTCATATTTTTAACAAGTTCATGATTAATTTAGAAAATTAATTACTTTTACTGGAAACAAAATTGTAGTTTGGATTACTACATACATATATATATTTCAACATAAATATTGTTATAAGGGAATGATCACAAACAGGAAAGGTTGAAAGGACATGATTCTTTGCAATAACGATTTCAAAATTCACCCTGATAAAACACTCCTATGCATTGGGTAAATGCATCACTGATCTAAAGGGAAAGCCTGTCGCTCATGACCTACACTCCACAAGGATTGCTGACCTATTGAGTTCAGAGATCAATTTGCTTCCTGCTTCTCAAAAACATGTACAGCAGGCATTTACAGCGCTCAGATCAATGAGTTTCCTTTCTCTACGAGCCACAACATCCGATACGCATACAGTAAATGTTCATCCCCACTCCCACCCTAAACTAATGATCCCCAATTTCCTGTTGGTGCAAGAATGCAGGTCTTCATGTGAAGAATCTGCCACCCTCACAGCAAAGAGAAAAAAACGTGTTTGTGGACAGTCATGGCCACTGAGATATCACAAAAATAAGTATGACAGAGAAATAGATAAAAGGAAGCTGAATGCCACAGCTGTGAAGCTCATGAGGTTTTTCAGAGCTCCCATACACCAGGAGTTACAGTAGATATTTTGTTATTGGCTTCTGCCTTCTGGGGAAAAGGAGAAGAAAAATGAAATTCATGTTTTATTTTAAAACATTAAGAATGAGGAGAGCACAGGGACAGTGTGTAACAAGTTATTGGATCTTACTGATGAGTATCTTTGAACTCATATTTCAGCCCATTCTGACACACTGACCTAAAGACAGGAGAGCTCACTGAAGTTGCTTGTGGCTGTACTTCTCTTAGAACTAAATTAAGAGAAATCCATCTTACATCCAGAAAAAGACCGCTTTAAACACTGAGTGATTTGCAGTTATTTTCTGTTCTGATCATGGATACCCCTAGCCCTGCATTTGGCAGACCACAGATGTGTTGGCATTTTTACATTTCCCATTTAGAACGGGCTAGGGTTGGATTTTTTTGTTGTTTTGGTTTTGTTTTTAATATAATTGGACTTTCAAGCTAATCAAGTCTCCATTCTTGCAATCCCTCATGGGATACTCAGCAAAACAGCATTGTTGGAGATCTTTCTGATTCCATCATATACTCTATTTGTATTCCCTCGTTTCAATAATATAAATTTTTAGGAACATTTTGCTTTTATTCCCAGATCAAAACAAAAAGAAAACACCACCAATCAAGAAGCCAAGCACAAATGCAAATTTGATGCATTCAATATAATTCAGTACATCTAACTTCAAGCTGCAATTTGCTCCAAATTTAAAAAGAGGGAACATGAAATCTTCTGGCTTTTAGAATTGCAACATTAGACAAAGAAATGAAATGAAAATCAGTAAAAGTTGGAAAGGCTTGCCTAATAATTGCAATTAATTACAAATTAATTGTATTTGCTGCAATCTTTTAATCGAATCCCCTTCAACTTCTTAATAAACAGCTTACTTAAGATTCTACATGTAAACAAAAAAATCATCTCCCATATCTCACACTTTCTATAACAACATTGCCCAAATTCATAAAAATTTGAATATTACAATCTCTACTTTGTTTCAATATTATAATTCATGAAACTTGCAACAAAAATACGATACGGACGTGGGAGTAGAACAGAAATGCCATGACATTAAAGTAGTATAATCAAAAACTTCACAGTTAGAAGCTTTTAATATTCTACACACATTTTATTCTTCCCATTCTGGCATGACAATCTTTGGTGACATCACAAGTACCTGCTTTAATAAGCAGCTATAATTAAGACCTATAATTAAAGTACTCCAAATCAGTAGATAGATCCCCTACACTACAGTTTCTGTGTTTCAGTATAATCCTGGGTTAAATGTTAAGTGAAGAAGGAACTGTCTTTAACCAACAGAAAACTTGGGGGGGATCATAGCAACTCTTTAAATAAATACATGGAAGTTGTGGCTACAAATAAAAGAATCTCTTCTTCTCTTCTACAAAATGACCTTGAACTGCAGTAATGCAGATTCAGGTTAGAGAGCTGCAAAAAATGCTGCTGGTGTAAAAGAGGAACCAGAACGGACTGCCTGGCTGCAAAGACTATGGAATTTCCATTACTGAAAATCTTTAAGAGCCAGATAAACATCTGTCAGGAAGTACGTAGGTATAATCACTCCTGCCTCCAGATAAGAGAGAAGCTAGATGAACGCTCAAGTTCCCAGGCAACCCTCTCCTTATTTTAGTTCTAGAGTAACAGAGACGTTATTTTTATGGTTTTATTAAATACTGTAATGACAGTGTAACTTTCTCATTAGTAAATTACTTTGCCAGAAACTTCTGCTATGCTCTCACTGAAGAATTCAGAAGTCACCAAGTCTGTTCCCCCCCACAAAAACAGAACCAACATCAAAACCCCAATAAACCTTTAACATTAGTTTTTCTACAATGACTATTACCAGTTAACATTTGAAGTCATAAATATTATTTTTAGAAGATAACTACAATGCTTCAAGCCAAAATTAAGTAGATAAATGAATCATACATTATTTTATAGATTTTTGACATTAACATAAGTCCTCTTTAAATGGCAAAAAAGCCAGCCAGAGATCTCATTTTACACTTAACTTTACCTAATAAACCAGAGCTTTGTAGTCTGCATGATCTAATATTTGTCAAAATAAAATACTGTTTCCTATTTCTTTGCCGAACATACACACATGCACTCATACAACTACATGGTTTAGACCATGTCTCCAAACTGAGATGCTGCTATTTGCTATATGTTAGTCCTTGCACTGAATTTTGCGGGAATACACACATTGCTGGTTTCTCCCTGGTTGCTAATGTGAGTGGCAAGAAAGCATCTGCTTTCTCACATTACAGCCAGTTAATAAGTTTAATCATGTGCAAAGTCTCATTAAGTAACACTACTTATGTTTATATAAGTCGGGCATACCCAAAAAGAATCCTGCTGGATCATAACCTGTAAGTACATTTGAGAATGTATCTTCTTACATTTGCTAGAGCAAATATACAAGGCTAAGCAGTGAAATTCTTCAATTCTTTACATATTTGAACTATTTCTCTGTGGTCATCTAGCACTATCCTAAACCTTTATCACCTTCTCTCTGCAGGAGTGAACAATATCACTTAATTTACACACTTTTTATCACACAGCTGTAGTCTGCATTTATGTGGGAATCTGCTATTTCCACTCCTGATATATAATTTAGAGCATTGTCAAAAACGTCACCCAATAACAAAGGATATTTGCTGATGTAGAATATCTGTGGGGTTTGTGGATTTGGACTCTTCCCAACATTCCTTCTCTTTTTTTTTTTTCCTCCTCTCATTTCACTGATTTCAAGTAGCTTTAGTGCTTGGTTTTTTTTTTTTCTTTAAAGCAAAATATTTATACCTTTTATTTCCCAAAACATACTTTCTTGATAACATTAAAATCTTTATTCCCCTTCCCATCCTCCAAAAAGGGGAAAGCAAACCACAGTGTGCCAAATTTCAGTGGAATTTGGAGACTTCTTAAAATTTCATTTCAGAGAAATTTACTTAAATTCATCTGTCCAAGCCAGATGTAGATTATTGGAGCCAATCAGCATCCATCCTTAGATGCAGTGTGACTATCACACAGTCAAAATCTTTTATTCAATGTGGGGGGGTGGACAGGACATGACAACACAGAAAAGTTTTACCAGTTAATCCTTTAATTTCCCTTTTACCTCAGGGGACCTAGTCACTTGTTTCAGCTTAATATGACACCTGCTGATGAAGTTTCTGAAGTGTGTTCTCTTAAATCAATTTCAGTTTTTAAGAAGTGTAACAGCAAGTCACCCTAGAGCTAGATAAGGCAATTTTGCTTCCAGCTTCCTCCTTTCCAAGACCTGAGACCTTCTAAGGATCGTCCTTCTAGACCTAGCTCTTCAGTAAAGTTTTTACTGTGAATACCTGACCCCAACTAACTCTTTCCTGCTCTCAGCCAGAACTGATTTCATACAGCCAGGATGAAGCTTTTTCTGCCTTACACAAATAACCTAGAGAAACCATCTGAAACTTGCGAGGGCAACAACAGCAGCAGTTCTTCTCATCCTCACAACACATTAAATGCAGCATTAGAACTGACACTGGATTAATTCTTAAGGGAAATTATTAAATCTTAAGGCACATTGAGATTAAAATAACAACATCCATTACGCATCCTATTGATTTCCATAGCTCCAAAATTGAGATTCTCAAATTACTTCATGCCCTGCAACACCTTTGCTCACAAGATGGTAAGAACATACCTTAGTCAAAGCTACTCTGAACCAGGAATCCATTCCAGGCCCTTGCTGTGTAACACATTTAAAAGGAATTTCTTTGGGTGATCATCTTGCCATTATATGGCACATTAAGGACACCCAGGCGACCAGGCCCAGTCAGCTCAGGTTCACGAAAGGCAGGGCCCGCTTGACAAACCTGATCTCTTATGACAAAGTGACCCACTTGGTGGCTGAGGGCAAGGCTGTGGATGTTGCCTACCTGGACTTCAGTTAGGCCTTTGACATGGTTTCCCACAGCATTCTCCTGGAGAAACTGGCTGCCCATGGCTTGGGCAAGAGCACTCTTCACTGGGTGAAAAACTGGGTGGAGAGTGGGCCCAGAGAGTGGTAGTAAACGGAGTTAAATCCAGTTGGCAGCCGGTCACAAGTGGTGTCCCACAGAGCTTGGTATCAGGGCCTGTTCTCTTTAATATCTTCATTGGTGATCTGGGGGATTGAGTTGCACCCTCAGTAAGTTCGCAGACAACACCAAGGTGGGTGGGAGTGTTGATCTGCTGGAGGGCAGAAAGGTTTTGCAGAGGGATCTGGACAGGCTGGATCGATGTGCCAAGGCCAAGGGTATGAGGTCCAACAAGGCCAAGTGCCGGGGCCTGCACTTGGGTCACACCAACCCCATGCAGTGCTACAGGCTGGGGGCAGAGTGGCTGGAGAGGTGCCTGGCAGAAAAGGACCTGGGGGTGTTGGTCGACTGTTGGCTGAACATGAGCCAGCAGTGTGCCCAGGTGGCCAAGAAGGTAAATGGTACCCTGGCCTGTATCAGGAACAGCCAGTGGTGAGTAGGACTCGGGAAGTGATCATCCCCCTGTACTTGGCACTGGTGAGGCCCCACCTCGAGTACTGTGTCCAGTTTTGGGCCCCCTCGCTGCAAGAACCACACTGAGGTGCTGGAGCTGGTCGAAAAAAGGGCCTACTTCCCTGCCTCCAGCCTGGCTTCTTTGGCATACGACAAACCAAAAGGCAGTGATAAAAGACAGTAAGGGATGTGTACACAAAAGTTTTGGGAAATATGGAAGAAAACCTAAAAAAGCTCAAATTCAATTTTCATAGAGCTTTCCTCCACCCTCCTCGGGGATTTTTGTGCAACTAGAAAGGAAGTAAAACTGGAGCCAAAACTTGAAGAGCTGATGCTGCTTAACTGAGCAATTTATAGTGTTAATGCTTTTTAAAGTTTTGATATGAAAGCAGATAATTCTGCTTTTGCTTCCCTGAAGCACACCAGATTCAGTTGGTTCGGTCCTATGACTCTTACTCAGGAATGATTTCCCATTGAGCCAGTGGGACTCATGTCTGATTTGGACTCCAGGATTTTACCCTAACAATACATTTGTATTCAGTGCGCAAAGGGAATCTGGAGTCAATTAAATCTCTAAAACAAAAATGGACCAACACTGGGGAAGACCCAACAGCTCAGTCATGCCTGGCAGTCTTCCCCTCCAGAAGCATGTGACCTAATTACAATTCTAATAAAATAAAGCATGAATATTTCATTATGAAGCCCTTAAAAAAAATGACAAAAAAACCCAAACCAAAAAGCACACATTCTTGCTGAAAGCAGTTGTGCTCCTCCAGCCTGCCTTGTTTTATATTTAATGTCTCCCAGCCCAACTTCCTTGAGAAAGGGTGGGATCAGAGTTGTAGAGACCATGGTAGCACTGTCAGACTGACACCTTCATTTCATTACAAAGCTGACATGCAGATTTTATTTTTGAAAAGCAGTATGAACCTTTTAAAACTTATTATAAGCAAATATACATTATTCTCAATCAAAATTTCAAACAAAGTAAACACTTCGAATGCAAACCATGTTCTGAACTATTGAGCAGTCAAATACTTACCTGTTTTGCTAACTTAAAAAGCATTAACATAAAGTAGGAAAAAGATAAACTTGCTTATTTATGCTTTTGTCAGTAAGCACAATGCAAACCATTAACTAACGTCATGAATGTTTACAGTCATCCCCTGAGAATCACTTCATTCTTCATCTCTTCTTGTTAGACATGTCAAGTATAAAGCAATCCCTCATTCAGAATAGGGTGCTTTCACGTTTCCTGCGAAGAAGGAAACTTTTAAAAGAAATCTATTCTGTATTGATATGCCAAGTTCTTCAAAACAACTTCCGGTTATATATTGGTAGACCTTAGCTTGTCAGAGGAGAAGAGCTCAACAGCACCGTTGCAGTTTTTGGTGGATCAGAAACAGGGAACAAGCCTGCTGAATGTTGATGGCTCAGCCCCTGGAGAAGTGTGCATTCCCTCTCCAGCAGGTTTTGCTACATGGGGCCAAGCTCACTGCCTTGGCAGAGTCCAGGGGCTACAGAGAACTATGGTCTGGAAAAACAGTATCAAAGATGTTCAGGGCTTCATGTGTGCCTGTAACATCTTGTATGTGTGTTTCACTGGGAGCAGCTCAACACACAGCCACCGGATTAGGGCTAGCCATCAGCAAGCAGACAAGTGAGGGAAGCAAAAGAAACAGCAGCTCTCTTTGCCTGACTAGGGGACCTGGAAATGTCAGATGGAGACCTCTGCCAAAACATTATACTTCTGTGCTCCCACCAGCCAAGTGAGAGGATGAGATGAGGGCAAAGCAGTGCAACTCAGACCTGAAAAAAACCAGACCAGCAGGTATCCCCATATGCACACCCCGATTTGCTCAGACAGCTCAGATCAGGGAAAACCACCCTGCAAAGCCAAGGCAAATACCAGAGAGGGATCAACAGCTCCACTCACAAGCGCAAAGTGCATTTTGGAAAAGCTAAAAGCCAGAAGTACTTGATCCAGCACAGGAGAGACTGTGAAACAGAGTGATGGATCGTAGAGTTTGGTGCTGTTAGTTGTTCATTCAGTAAGATGTTACCCAAAACAGAGGAAGGAAACAAATGTCTGAAGAGCAACATTTTGGTTTAGAGCTATGCAAGCATAGAGGACTTTCCCTCTTATATTACAGTATTCAAAAATACACCAGAAGTCCTATATATACATTTACTTAACTAGATTTTATTAAGAGCAAAGAAATAGGATTTTGATGATGTATTAAAAAGTTTTGCCACTCTCCTCTTCTTTCTACTTGTCTGACATGCGATTCTATTAAAGCTTCAGTGACAACTATCCCAAACCAGTTACAGAATTGTACAGAAATAGACCTAGCAATAAATCTAGCCTTTACAGATAAGGATGCGCTGAAACGACAATTTCTTACAAACCTGACATTTTCCTGTTATTGGGGTAGTCAGCTTACACCCACCATCAATGGATAGAAGTTACAGTGATTCTGATGTTCTCTACCATGATGTATTAGCCAGTAAGCACGTGGAAAAAAAAAAATTGCTTTTCCTTTTGGAAAAAGTAAAAGCGATACAGATATTAACAAAGTTGCACTTTCAAGAATTACAAAATTAAAAAAAAAAATCAAATCTATTATGTTATGGACCACTCCAGAAAGCATTCACTACTACAGAGTTGGGTTTGGGGTTTTTTTTTTTTCATATCTTCTCTCTTGCCATGTATTTAATGTCTTAATGATCTCTGCATCTGTATTGTCAAATGAGACCTATTTAAACTATGTATACTAGAATTGTATCCATACGGCATATATGTGTGCATATGTGTGCAGACACATGCATGTGCCAAAATAAGGCTTTTTCTATAAATCATCACATGCCCTAGAAAAGTTCCTGTTCCAAACACTGCAGCGGGACAATGTACCTTGAGAGCCACCCCCCAAGTTCCACAGCAGCCTCCTGCTGTGAGGATGGGAAAGCTGGCACGCAGACTCAAACACTTTGCACGTTTGCAAAAGTCTGCCTTATGCCTCAAACCACTGACTTTTGGTTGCTCCTTCTGCGTCCTGAAACCTATCTGTGCAAATATAGTGTCATCTGTCTACAAGTCTGTAAGAAAGTTGAAATTTTCCTTAAAAAACACACATGCATATAGTCTCAAACATGTTCTCCTCAGGCAACGATTCATTTGCTGGCGGGTTCCAAATTGATTCTGTGGACAAGCCTTAATCTCTCCAACCTGGCAAAGTCCATCTTCATAGGAATAAAAATAGTGAGAGAGGGCATGCGAGGCACACATTCCCTTTCCTCATTGCAAAAATTATTTTTCTTCTAGATTAAAGATCTGCAATATTTTGCAGCCTCCTATAGTGTACATACAAATTTCAGTCACTAAGGAGTACTATCCAGTTATAAATTTTGTGTAGCAAGCTCAGTAGATGCCCTTAAAAAGAGTCTTGATTATTATCTTTGCACCTAACTACCATACTTGCTAAATAACACCAACTACAGCATCTCTGTTGTACATCATGCAGCCAAAGGAAATTGCAGATGACTTATTTCTGTTTCAGCAGTAGTTCACTGAAATCCTAGCCCCACTCAAGTGTCATCTTCAAACTACTTTCCCTCATTACCTGCTATTATAAGAGTGCTCCATATCCATAGAGATTCATCACCCTCCAGTGTACCTTCAGAAGGGTCTAATATTGGTCTAGTATTACCCCTAGTTTAAAAATCTCTTCAAACAACTCACTAGAATCTGGCAAACATTGTTATGGACAAATCAGCACACAGCAAAGACTGGAAAAGTACTGAAGGATCAGGCATTATCTGATACACCACTTTTTTTAATCCACTCTTTAGCAAGAGAGGATGGTAAACTTGAATGGTGGTAACAGAAGGCATCAGCACTCTCTCTACTGTAGTCTTACTTTAAATGGCCTTAAAATGCTGGCCTCTAAACTCCTTATGCCAGAGCAGCTGGAGATTTGTGGGTTTTTGGCTTTGTCCCTGGTGCAAAAACCCAAGGAATACCCACCACAGAGTAACTTTTCCACAAAGCAGTTTCTCCATGCTGCTGCCTATATGGAAACAAAACTGACTCTCATAGTCCAAAATTTAAGTCTCTGGAAGGTACATCTCAGAAGAAATGATTAATGAACACTGTTTAAAAAAAAAAAAAGTTGGGAGCCCAAAAGGTCTATCAGGGAGCCTTATTTATAAATGAAATACTTAACACAAAAATTGGATACCGGGCCAAAATATTCTAATTTGAGCTACACAGGGCTTGCTGAGAAGCAGCTAGATATCTCACTGACCCATTCAAGGGTAACACCCTCCTTTGTTTACATTTGCTGCACATCACTTTTATATCATTATGTTGTTCCTTCTATTGTAAGAAAAAAAAAAGGAGCTAGAAACCCAAACAAAACCAAAAAAAAAACAAACCCAAAACAGGAAAGAGCAGAGGGCTCAATGTGTTCTTTGAAGTGCATCACATGTAAACTTCAAGTCATCAACTTCTAATATACAGTTGGACTTGATCTTAAAGGTCTTTTCCAACGTAAATGATTCTATGATTCTATGCACTTAATATATGCTAAATAGCCATTTCTAATGCCACTAATCTTAAATTAGCACATTATCATTACACCCCGAAGAAGGAGAGTGGGTGAAGGGTTCTACTACCTACTGTCTTATAGATGATTTATACATTTTTGAAATCAGAGTAAAATGATACCGCAATGATCTGGTTTCATTTCATGGATGGAAATGACTGCACAAGGTTCAAAGTAGCAACTTTGAGTTGCTCTGGGATCAAAGCACTTTGAGATCAAAAGATTCACAAACCCAGTTGTTATAAGGTCATCCACAAAGTTTTTCTCTCCTAGATGATTCTACTTGAATGACAGCAGACTCAATCACAGTAAATGCCTCCAAAATAAAGGCAATCTGAAAGTACTAAATCCACAGGTAATTCATAAATGCTAAGTCTTTCTTTTCACTTCACTATTATGAGGCTGTAAAATTGAACAATAAGGAAATGATTTTTTATGTCTTCTTGTTTTCTCCCTCCTTTGCCATTTTTGGTAACTAGATTGTGACTTAAGACTTCACAGGACAGGAATAGGAAAACTGGTGGAAATTACTCATTTTTTCCTATTTGTCTGTGTCTGTTTATTGCCTGGGATTAACAGCAATGGTTTTCTCCTTGAATTTAGTATTGAGAAAGTATGGTGAAAGGGACTGGTAGGAGAAGGGAGTTACCTGGAAAGCCTTAAATATGAAGAAATAGAATATATTAGTTATTAATTGGGATCAACACTGGACACCTTCCGCAGTCGTCCCCAGACACCTCTACCAGAGGAACAGAAGCCGCAGATTGTAACATATTCTGTGCACCCAATTGGCTGGCCTCACCAGCCACTGAGCAGGAGTTTTAATGAGGGAAACCACTACTGACATCAGTGCATGTTCTCAGGATTCCGTTATCCTTCAGAACCTACCTAGAGTCATTGCCTAAAACAGTACAAGTGGTGTTAGTGTCTTAGGAGGTGGGCTGCCACACAACCTTCACCATCTCCCAAAACTTGTAACTGGTCCAGGAACATATGGATCCCCCAGGGTCTTGTGAGGATACAACCTTCCCAGGACTATGACACATCCATCCGTTCCTCTATCAGAAATGCAATGTTCTCTTCACTAAGCTCAATTCTGGCACATGTACAGGACACAATTACGTTAAAGACCTATAAACTCAACTGTTTCTTTTAAACGATAATGTTGCTGACTTGAAGTGGGACTGGTAAGAGCACCCTGACCTCTGTAAAGAATCCCAACAAAAAGGGGTTCAGGAACATGGAACAGATGATTGATTTGTAGAGACTTGTTGGCTACCCTCATCTTGTTTTGACCACCCTCTCTTCCCACCTTCTCTCTCAGTAAAATCCCTTTTGAAACTAATGCCTTTCACATAGATGAAGATAGGTATTATTATTTTAAAATTGCTTCTCATCCTATTCTTCCCGCTATCTCTACCTCACCTCAAACCTGCATCCTGTCCAAACAGGGGAGTTCTCCATGATAACTTCTGGCCATCCACACAATGCTTCTGTAAGAGGTTTTCATCCATCCCACCCTATGCTTCCGTGTGCCCAACCATCTGCATTAAAAACAGAATCTTACAGAGTGCAACCTATCTGTTGACAATTAGAATACGATCAGTAAAATCCCTCTGCTCCTCCTATACAGGCAGTTAGTAGCCAATACCATGGAACATAAAAGGTTTGAATTCATACTAAAACAATAAAATTTAAAAAAGCAAACCAAAAATATTTCAAACTATTTTTCATAACTGTTTATTTTGGCTGAGGTCTCAACTGTATGAAAAATATCCCATACTCATTGCAATATTCAGATGACAGCTTGGACAGCCACATCATTATCATTTTATGGAAAGGAACAGAATTGATAAATAGTTCAGGGGAAAAAAAGTAATTGCTGCCTTGGATGGTATTTGGTTTATTTTCCCAGACAGATTTACATAGGCATTACCCACAGTGGTAAAGTAAAAATCCACATCCCAGAGGAGTTTCATAAAAATGTCAGCAGTGAACTACTGAAATCAAACTTTCATGGCAGGTTTCAGGATTACACTGATTGTAGAAGAATATGAGTGAACATAAGTTTTGCCCTTAACAGGTCATGTAAACACAGTGAAGAGCTGTTAAAGCATACTAGCTGTAAATACTGTGTTGAAGCCACAAATTCCTGGACAGCTGATATTTCTTTCATAAGTGAGTGAAAGACCTTGCCATGCAGTGCTCTGAATTTCCAATTGCTTTGACATGAATTTTAATGTTTACCATTCTGAAAGAACAGAACAAAATTCACTCTTCAGCTGAAGATCATTTTAGCTGCTATGTTTTTTCAGACTAAAAAAAACCTGGAAGTAAAAATCAAAAGAAAGGCCCAAAACAACAACACCACCACAACAACAAAAAAAGCCCTCCAAAAAAATCTGCAGAACCATCTGAATTCACACGGAGACAGGCCCACCAGCCTTAAAACACAAGACATTTGCTGGAGTTTGGCAGGCGAACAAAACAAACACAAGTCTGGCAGAAGTAGCCCACTTGGGAGAACAAGGAATAAAATATGATTGCTCATTTTGGTAGAGGTGGGGAGAGGAAGGGTTATAGCATGTGAATTTTGGAACTGACCCACAGAGTTGGGTAAAAATGAAAACATTTGGAGATATGAAATGAAACTCATTAAAATAAATAAGAGAAAGACATACTCAAGTCAAATTGGATTCTGTTAAGTGAGAAAGCTACTCCCATCTGGCCCAGTGATGGAGAGATGCCTATGTGTCTATTTAAGATTCATAGTTCAAAATAATCAAGAAAGAATCAAGTGACTGAGCTATGCATCAATTAAGTCCCTTTCTCCAATTTAATTTATTTCAAAGGGAACGTAAGAAAGCATCTGCTCAGGAGTGTAAGTAAATCCATGTGTATTTTGAAGCCTGAAAAAGGTCAAAATTAAACCTAAAATTTTCAAACATCTGAATGCTAAAGATCACTATTATTAGTCTTAAAAAAACCAACCTGTTGGATATCCCACAAATACAATCTCCATCCCATTGTTTCAAGAAAAAGAGGTTGAGAAGAAAAAAAATTCCAGTTCAGCAAGGTGTGAGCACATCACTAAACAAAAGTCACAATTGCTCTTTTGATGAAAGGACAGGCAGAAAATGCAATTAATGTAACACAGATATATTCAAACCCCTCAGATTTTCCCCTGTAGTTTCCTCTTAGCCTAATCAGTATTTCTCTCTCCCCAACAGATGACTGTGGGTGGGAACTGTCATTCATGAACTTTCTCTATTATCAGTCTATTTGTAAAATTATTGGCCCCGATTCTGGAAAGGCTGAAGGACATGCTGTATTCTCAAGGTTCAATGGGATTTATGAAGATGCTATTGATCACTCTCTTATATAGGAGCCTAAAGGCAAAAGGGTGCTTAATTTGGAAAAAACCCACACAGTACTAATGTACAGGAGTGTCTACAAAATTTAATACAGATACCTTAAAAGCCATGAGCTGTACTAGATTCTACAGCACATACTAGACCTATAGAGTGCTTGTTCACCAACTTGCACTTTTCACTTAAGCAATCTATTTACTTTTTTTTAATAAATGAAAGCCATCATTCAAATTTAAAATGAGCTGTAAAAGAATAATTACTATTTTTGAGCAACTGGGGATGAAAATAATTTTGGTTAAGTACAAAACTATTTAAATCACAATTTTCCTTAAGAACCCTCTGATGTTTCTAATAGAAAGAGAATTTAAGTAAATTTCTTTCCAAGCAAGAATTCTAATTGCTGAGTTTACACAGGCTTTTTAATACCATCTCCCAAGAGACTTATACCTTTACTAAGTACGTATTCTTAACTTTAAATATACTAGCTAATTTATTTTGTTTATGCTGCTTTTTTGAATTCAGGCTACTGTAAATGAACCAATACAAAATTAAAAAAAAAATTCTCATGTGTTGCTTTGAAATCCAGTCCCAAAGGAACAGATACTAAAAAGAGCAACAATTTTTTAATAGCTATGTGGAACAGAGTAGCAAGTGAAATATTTCAATAGGGGAAAAGGGGTATTTTTAATTGAAACAAAATTAGCAACCACTAAGCAAGTCACAAAACAGCATCAGATAAGGGAATCAAAAGAGGTGCATTAAAGGTGACTGACCAAAGTGTCACAACACCATGCAGTGTTGCTGTGTGGCCAAATAAATAATCCTGAGTATTTGGCATCCATTCCCACAAAAAATGCCAACCTGGACAGATGAAGCTAATCACATGATGAAAGAAAAGGCTGATTATCTTCCCCTGACCTCCTTGTTTTGCCACAGAAGTGGATGGGGTATTATAATGAATATTAGTTCAGTTACTGTATTTTAAAAAAAACAACAAAAAAATGCCAGTGTTCTTTCTACACCACTCTGACATGGAAGAAAACAGGTATCCATAATCCTGAAGGAAAAACACCCTAAGAAAATTATCTTTCTTGTAAATTATCTGCTCTTACTGAAACCCCAACCACTACCTTATTTCAGGAAAAACACAACTGTAAATGTGCACCACTTTTTTTTTTTTAAATTACTTCATGACCCTAGCAGTTGGTAAAAATACTACTACTACTGTTTGCTGTGATTAGGGTGATAAGTGATTGTACTAATTTAATGTTGCTTTCTGTAGAGAGTTTTCATATTTTGTAGTTAATGGAAACATCAATGCTAAGCCAATTTAACCCCTTTTAAACTATGTACTGCAGTAAATTCTCTTTTCTGCAAACAATAGAAACAAACCCTTGCAAAGAAAACAATGGTAGAAATTAATTCTAGACTCTGGTCTATGATGAGTCATGACCTGCAGTAATGTACATTTCCTCTTGAGATAATAAACTGATCGGAAACGAAGCATTAGAATAGCTGGTGATAAGGAGGTTCATTAGCACTACTCTGTAAAGAAACTCACGTTCTACATAAGGGTGGTTCAGCTAATGCACATTATTTGAGCAAATGAAATCTGAAATTACACATCTCTGAAGTAAAATGTGGAGTTAAACAACCCTGGAGTGACTAATTCATAAATATATATACACATAAGTATTTAAGTCCTTGCAAACTGCTAAGAAAATTAGGCACACAAAACATTTAGTGAAAAGGTCAAGAAATGCTTTCACCTTGTCAGTGGATGCACCAGTAAATGCTCAACACAGAAAAGGCAGCAGCTGCCTCCTCTTGTGACCAGTGCTCTGGCAATCAAAATCAACTCTGACATACTAGTTCTTATTCTGGAGCTTTTTAGAGTTACTACTCCAACATTCTCCTTTGAACGTGTAAAAGGAAATTTAAACTTCAACAGCAGAACTAAGGTTTTTCGAAGTACTTCATGGCTAGTTAATGGCACACTCTGAACAGTGATGCTCTATTATATTTTAATTTGAAAAAGCAATGACCATATTTAAAACTACTGTCCTTGTGAAATTATCCGTTTCCTTAGATGTTTAGACTATAACACTTACACAAGCTTAAACTCCTGTTCTTCTGTCTTACTTCACGACCACCCCATGTCAACACTGACCAAAAAAAAGAATTTTAATTTCTATCATTTTAGCGCTTCACAATCTTTTGCCTGCATATTTCAAAATATGAGTGAAGTGACAGAAAAAGTAAATGATTATAGATTTGTTTTGTTTACATAAAAGAATGTTTTCTGATTTTTTTAATCAGTGCTACAAAGATGGCAATGAAATCATCTAGATATGATTTACCTAACTTTTTAATGTGTTTGGTGACCGATTTCACTACAGAAATGCAGGCTACAGCCTTTAAAATAAAAGATAAGTAATCTAGAAATATGGCAATCATCAATTAGACAGAAAACAAGTAAGCTTCACAACAGCCTTACCTATACCGTGCAATACAGCATCACCTAGATACATTTCATCTGGCTTCAAACGAGCCAGCTCTAGGTTTGAAAGATAAGACACTCAGATGACCACTAGACTCTGCTTAGAGATATACTGGGGAACATGGGAATTCACATCTGGAGCTGGGAACTATTCCCAATTTATTCTAACATGTCAGGAGGAAAGCCGTGCTGGCCTTCTACCAATGTCCTCTTTCTTTCCTGGAGGGAGAAAAGAAAAAAGGGAAAAAAAAAAAAAAGAACCAGCCAACAGTTTGTAGCCAGCATATTAGCTGTGGCACTAGGTGTCCTACAAAGCGAATGAGGTCCAGAGCTTAGACAGGGCCAGAGGATGTTAGTCCTGCCACACACCACTGTTGCCCTGTCTGCAGTTATGGAGCTCCTGTCTCTGCGCAGCGCTGCTCTGGAGCTTTTAGATACATCATTCACAGGAAAAGCAAGGAGACAACACCACATTTCTCCTACTAGGATAACAAGAAAAATTGTGCTCCACTTCCCCCAGACAACGCTTGATATCAAGGTTTCATAACTACCTTCTTGGGACCTTTTGTAGCACCTCAGCTCCAACTGCAAGTGAACCAGTTATTTCATAACACATTTTCCATACCCACATATATTTCCCCCTTACCCCACCTTTTCCTGGAACGTAGCACTGTGCATTAAAACTAAGGAATGCAGCTCCTCTTTGAACTTTTGTGCTTCTAGCTCTTCACCCACAAAAATATTCAAGCAGGCAATAAACTTTTCCCCCTCCATGCCATTACTCGTAATAGTAATCTGTTCAAGAAATTTGCTGCTGCTGCAATCACAATAACCAGATCATTTGCAGCAAGGCAGTCACATTCAAACATAAAAAGCAGTAGAATGCAACCTCTTGAGACGGCACTATATTAAAGCTCCTAATAAAGGCCCCAACTCTTTCCGCTAAAAGTGACTCTTTCCACCCCATTCAATGTAATTTGGATTGGGCCTAAGCTACTCCTTTTAAACACGAGATCAAACTCCACCACGTGCCCTGGGAAAAGCCCAGTAATTCTACCCTGGGTCTCCTTTCTATTGAGCATCAACCAATTTTACATTCTATTCATCTCAAAAGAATTCAGTTGTATGGTTATAAGAAACCACTTTTCTTAATAAAAAACACATTATAATCAGAAAAAAAGTGATCAACTATAGGGAGCTGTATAGCTTTGAACCTTTACTTGATTTACTTGTCTTAGGCCAAGATAAAGTAAATCAAAATCCGTATGCAATTTTTGGCTGCTTCTTTCTCTTTTGCTTTGAAGCAAACAAAAGAATGCCATTAGAAAAGGCAAAAAAAACCCAAACCCAATTCCATATCAAAACCTCTGCTAAAGTGCTGCAATGTCATCCTATTTTTCTTTAGAAAATTTCTATCAAAGCCAAGAAGTCATCACTTAGGGCAGAAATCGGGCATTGCTATGCTTTGGCTATTCTGCTTTCCAGAAGGGTATTGTTCAATTGACATTCATAAGGAAGATAATGAGTCAAAAACCAGACATTCTTGCTTCAAGCCTTGAACTCCCATGCAAGGTGGAGATGAACCTGGACAGAACAGCAGGGAAAGGAATATAAGTTCTGCCTTGAGTTTGAGAAGCTACCTACGGCTTTTGACCCACTCAACTGTACATGAGCCAAAGTCACAATGATGTTGATGCATAAAGGGAAACACGTACTTGCTGGAGTCATAAAATGGCTGTCTTTCCTAAGCTAACAGGCCAGCCACAAAGGAGCTATTTGTTAAATGCTTGGTTTGCTTCCCTATGTTTCCACTTCAAACAATCACACTGAGCTGTGTCAATCACCTTCAACCCAGTGGGTCAGGGCACAGAAGTTGTTTCAGCAGATTCAGATTTTGCTGATACACCATTTGATTTTCACAAAGACAATTGTCTGCCAAATATTCAAACAATATTTGCAAGAAAGGAAAAATAAAAGGCCAAATAATCTCCTTTCTGGGTTATATGGAGAGAAAATGTCATAAACTTATCTAGGTTTATGAAGGTGTTTTTACATTACAGAAAACCAAAATGTTTACACTCAGAAAGAAATATAAGTATGAATATGAAGATGTAGAGGAGACAACAAAACACTTGAGGAAGGGGAAGAATCACAACAACCCATGTATTTGCAGAGAGAGAAAAAGGTGGGGGGAAAGAAAAAAAAGGAGAGGACCATTTGTTCTTGCAGGAAGGAACAAATCATCTAGTTCCGACCCCACTGCCACGGGCAGGGACATCTCCCACTACAGCAGGATGCTCAAAGCCCCATCCAACCTGGCCTTGAAATATCTCGGATTTCAGGCAAAACAATAAAAGCAGGCACACAGTATCTACTGATCGTAGATATAATGCAGGACCTCCTAAGAGAACTAAATCAGTAGATACACAACTTGTCCTCTCGTTTTTTAAACCTTGGAAACTGCTAAATTCTGCTGCAAAAAGGTCCAAGTTTCTCCACTGACACCAAGGACAACCTGCTGGTTCCTCTCTAACTGCAGCTGGTAAGTTTAGTTCAAAGTTATAGAAAAACAATTTGAGGAAATCGTTTTAATAGGTCTTTGTCTGATCAATGCAAGGATTTTCCACAATGCACAAGAGAATATGGCCTAGCCAAAAAACACGGAGGAGAAAGTTATCACAAGAATCTTGGCTTTAAGGGTCAGCCAGTGTAACTGAATGAGTGGAAAGCTCTGTATCAGCACATGCAAGTGTTGTTGGGGGACACTGGGTACATCTGTATTAGCAATGTAATGCCCTGAAGGAATTTGTTTTATAGCAAGAAGTTTGCCTTGCACCTATACTTGGTGCCATGTAATTTGTGATCAAGCATACCTCTAGCACACTTGATGTACTTTATCTCCTGCTAGAACTCAGGTTGAAGTCACATAGGAGATCGCATCCAGAACATGCGGGCTGTCTCTCTTTTACCATATCAAGGCGATCTCACCCAGTTTCTCTACCCTCTCATGTTTTATCTCCAGCTGCAGCATACTCTCTTCATGCAATCCAGCTCATCCCTGGATCTCACCGCTTTGTCATGCCCCTCCTTCAAGAGCACTAGTTCAGCCTATGATCCTCATCTTATCTCACTCCTGTTACCATTCTTGGGTTGCCATGCAGACAAACACAACTTAACTAACTACATTAACTAACAACCACTCTCACACACCTGCACATTTCCCATCTCTTCCGAAGTTTAATATTCAATGTTTAATTCATATTGATGTGCTAACCGATCTTAACAGGATGCTCACTAGAAAACATGAAAGGCAAATTCCTTGATCTCATTTCCTCTGGTTGTACTGGTTTGACGTGTCCAACTCAGAGCAGCAATTTCAAGGGAAGTCCTATCTTGCTTGAAGAAAGCAAATATCCAATATATACATAATCTTTTGGAAACGTAGCTGCTAAAAAAATCTAATAGGACTTGAGCAAGAATGTGTGAAATGCAATTTTTCAAATGTTTATAACTTTGCCAAATGTGGGTGTATTTTTACAGACATAGTAGAAAAGCATATCCATGCTATAAGCTTCTAATCCCTCCACTACACTCAGAAAACCTAAATGTTCAGAAAGAAAATGTACCCAGACTTTTAATGTCAGCAAATCAAAACTAATACTGCGAAGATGTTCACTGAAAGTTTGCCAAATCCATCCAAACAGGAAACTGACAACCTAAGACTTTCAAGGATTAATAAAAAAAAACCCCAACCAATCTCACAGCACATGAAACTTTTCCAATCCTTAGCCATAAACTTGAAAAAAGAAAAACCTGCAAATAACCTTAGTTGGCCTTTAGGTGTTTCCTTGAAAGCTGTGTTTAAGTCAAAATCAGAAAGTGGTATCTTCCAAAATTGCCACAAAGCACTTTTCTAGTTTTGTTAATCAAATTAAAAATATAGACTTCAAGATGTTTGAAAAAAGTTGTTAGAACTAAAAAAACAAATAGATTCCTATTTGAGAGTCAAACAAAATCAATATGTTATATCAGTTCAATGCATAACATTTTCTTTATTAAAAAATAATTTTGTATCAGTTCTTATAAATACAACAGATCAAAGTGTTTTGATACTATTATTTGAAGAATTTCATTGTTTATACAGATAAAAAACTAAATTTTAGGTGATGTGCTCCTAAAAACTACTACCAGAATTTTTGTCAAGCTCTTTACTCATATTACATGCTTGGCAAATGCTGGTTCTCCATCAGTTAAAATATTTTCCCCTAGGAGTTGTTTAACACTAATGCAGTCAAGAGCAACTGACTGTCATTGTGCAAGTGCTATGAAAAACTGGGGAGTATGATGCTTACCAGGGTATGTTTTCAAGACAATGATACATTTCATGTGTAACAAGGGTAGTTAGTTTCATACCACACTGCATCCTCTAGTCAAGGTAATGCAAAAGGCTTTGCAATTTTTTTACCTCTGAAGAAGCAAACTTACATTTTAATGCCAAACACAAACCTCACCAGCTCCACCACACCATCTGGTAACCTGAAAATTACAGGGTTGGCTTTTTATCTTGTCTTTTTCACCGGTTGGTGCACAGTATTGTCATATCATCAAATTTTTTCCCCTACCATCATGGAACTAGCATCTTACCACTTTTACATTATACCTGAAGTTTTCCCCATAAATATTTGTGTCCTAGAGCTGAGGCTTCAATTAAGCAACAAGCTTTCATAATAACTGAAACAAAACATAAAGGTAGTTTGCTTCAAACTGTCTTATAAGATTGATCTGGACCAAAAAGTATACAACTTGAAGGCACTTATTTACTCCCGTATAGTGAATGCTAAAATTTGGAGACTGGATGAAAATTGTAAAGCAAATGAAGTTCAAGAGAGAAAGCAGTGATCACATCATAAAAAGGCCTTTGGGATAGACTGCAGTAGTTTAACACTTTAGAATGCCTTGCTAGACAGTGAAGAAAGGTGTTCAAAGTTATCTGTGCCATGGATCATGTGAGGAACATTATTTCGGAGAAGCAAGGAAATTTAAGATATAATGCAGCCATACTGTGGCATCAAATAACTTTGCAGAAATGTACAGTACCTAATACAAAACTAAAGAAATGAAAGAAGAGTCATTGACATTTGATGAGACAGGTGATACAGCCACACTGAGGTGTAACTTCAGCATTTCATACTTAAAAGCAGCCACAAGTCCTACAGTGAGAGCACCAATGGGTTTTCTAAAAGTCCTCTGAGCTCTCCTTTGGAGAACAGCAGTTACAAAAGCTGCATGCCCTCCTTGACTGGATAATCCCATATACATCTACTATGCTAATATTTCTGTCAGGTGTCCTTGCAAAAGCTATTGCTACTTATTAATGAACCCTACTGGAAGTCATCATTTGGAAAGGAAACAGGCTCTAGAAGAGGAGTGGAATTCTTTAAAGCATCAAGACTTGTTGATGTACAAGTGGCAGATCAACTAAGTCCTTGCTGCTTAGCAGTCCTATTGATAAAAGAAATGCCCACCATAAAGGACTCCTCCTTATATGAAGTCCGTCTTTCCAGCCTAAGTGATGCCGCGGCGCACAATCCCCGGATCAAAAGAACAAGCCCAAGCACACTAACAGAAAAAGTTGCCATTTGAACAATATTACAGTCATATTATGTTAAAGGTCAAACACGTCCTCTGTGTAAATAAGACTGATTATCTTCTTGTTTTTATGTTTTCTAATTATAGATCAATGGGATTATCTCCTGTCCCAGTAATTTCAATATACTTTTACTGAACATACTGCTTGCACAAATGCAAAGCAAGTCTGTAGCTTTGCAAGCACCAGGCATCCTTCTTGAGCAAAAGCCTTCACTGAGGCTACTTATTCCAATAAGAATCACAGAATCTTAGTGGTTGGAAGGGACCTCTGAGATCATCGAGCCCAACCACACAAAAAAAAAAAAAAACAACAAAAAAACCCACACACCACACCACAGCAAATGCCCACCAAAAACACCGCACCCACCAACTAACCCCCACACTCAACACCTCACCATAAACCAATAACCTTGGGCACTAGAGCATGCCCTGAAGAGCCATGTCTATACGTTTCTTAAATGCCTCCAGGGATGGTGACTCCACCACCTCCCTGGGCAGGCTGTTCCAGTGCCTGACCACTCTCTCAGTAAAGTAATTCTTTCTAATATCTAATCTAAATCTCCCTTGCCGCAACTTCAGACCATTTCCTCTGGGCTTGTCATTCATCCTTTGGGAAAAGAGGCCAACACCTGCCTCTCTACAACCTCCTTTCAGGTAGTTGTAGAGGGCAATGAGGTCTCCCCTCAGCCTCCTCTTCTCCAAACTAAACATGCCCAGTTCCCTCAGCCTCTCCTCATAGGACTTGTTCTCCAGACCCCTCACCAGCTTGGTGGCTCTAGGAAGGAGCAACCAAAATCCAAATTGCTCCATTTTTCACATATGCAGTTCCTATGACTGCTAGCCAAGCCCATAGGCCCCTTCCTGTAATTTTTTTCTAGCTATTGAAAGCATAAATTCTATCTTGGTCGTTACTGTACTTCCAAAGGCTCCTCTGGGTTGAATTCTCTTTTTTTTTTTCTTAGAAATAAAGAGTAGAGTTTATTTCAAGCTGACGGAATTTATTTATCCGATCTTCAGTACTGCCCATGTAAAAGCAACAGATCTTAAAGATATTTCTGGAAAGAGGACATGGAAGATTTATGGAAATAATCTGGACAAGTTCAGGTCTCTGTGGGCTAACATAAAGTTAAGGATATACCAAATTTAGGCAAGAGACCAGTGAAAATAATTGTTAGTAAAACCACTGAAAGGGTTTAGTTGAGCTTTGATGGCAAAAGATCTATTATGATCAATTATAGTGGAAACCGGAGGCATTTATGCCAAGGTTTATAACCACAACAGCAGCAGCTGGCCAGGGAGCAATTAGTTAAGTAGGGGTAAACCCAGAGCAAACACTCTCTCTAGTGCTGCCTTTTGTACAATAACAATTTTAATGCACAAATCCAACTTCTCTGTTTATGAATTGGAGTCCTGCCTTTGCCAGCCTTTCACTCCATGTGCTGCTGATCTTACACTCACCACTACTGAGCACAGCCTGCATCAGAGGCTGGCTGCATTCCTAGTACATTGGACCAATAAATATCAACTCCTCTACTCCTGTAACTCCCACAAAATAACTCTGCATGAATTGTTTATACATTAATACATTTATGACTTGCATTTATGGGAAATTAGGCTTTATTCTATAAAGTCATGATATCAGACTAGAAAAATTACGATGAAGCAGCACTCTGCCAGTTACAGCAACCAGTTAATTTAATTTAGAGTGAACTCTTGGCCTTTTTTTTTTTTAATGTAGCTCTCTATAACTACCTGAAAGGAGGTTATAGTGGGGTGGGCACCAGTCTCTTCTCCCGAGTAACAGGCAAGAGGACAAGAGTAAATGGTCCTGAGTTGCATGAGGGGAGGTTTAGATTGGGCTCTTAGGAAAATTTGTTCACTGAAAGGATTAAGAAGCATTGGAACAGGATTCCCTGGAAAGTGGTTGAGTCAGACATGCCAATGTGCCACTGAGGGACATGGCTTAGTGGTAGATCTGGCATTGTTAGATTAGCAGTCGGCCTTGATCTTAAGGGTCTTCTCCAACCTAAGCAATTCCATGATTTTGCTTCACACAACCCCTCCTCCTTTTAACTACAATTAGTCTAGCCCAACCAGAAAGTGGAATATGCTCCTATCTGCAACTCAGTTTCTATGAATCCTTGAAAATTGACCCGGGGAAAAAAATAAAATCTTTGTTACACCAATTCCCAACAATGCGCAGATTTTTCTCTTACAGTTTAGTGTCCTAAAAGTCCCAGAGCATTACAATGACAATGACAGTCTCAACCGGGCAAAGCAGAAAGTTTCACCTGATAAATCAAATGCCAGTCAAGCCCACAAGAATAGCAACTGTTACTTTGTAAGGAGACAAAGACAATGGGATCATAAATCCAGGGGAATTTTATTGATCAAACCCTTCCAAGAAACCCACTTGTCACTATTAGCTATATAATACAGGGTCATCCATCAGAAAAAGACTGTTAGGCCAATTCCTTATCTTTATTTTCTATTTAAACTACTGAGATTAAGATGTACAATAACTATTCAGATCAGGTAGTAATAAACAGCAAGCTATTAAAACAAACCTCAAAAAAGCACCAACAAAAAAATTATGTGGCCTAAAGTGTATTCAGAATTATGGTATTTAACACTTCCATAAGACAACAGTTGATAATTCTGGCCAATTGTGCCCTGGAAAAGCAAAAGTTAACAGTACAATTAATTTTCTTTAAACTAGCATAATGTAAGTTTCACACAAGACCTTGAAAAGGGTAAGAATACTACGTAAGCAAAAAGGAAAAGGCCATTCACTTACTGTGAGATATTTAAGAAACTTGTCTCCCTTTTAGCAGCAAAAGATTAATCTTTTTCAACTCTAGAAAGCCAAAATTCAGGTATCTAAATCAAAGCTGGTCACTGACTTTATCTACTTATTGGTGGAGGGAATCAGGCACTTCTAAGGGGTCATCTGTTACATCTGCCTTAACTTCTTACCTTACCACGTTCAGGGGCTGCAGTGGAAAACGGACAGAGAAAACAGGTTGAACAGGGAGGCACCTAATTCAGTTAGCACAAACAGGGAGAAGATAGAGGTGCACCTTTAACGTTATCCTTCAGAAAGTCTTAGGCATTCTCTTCCATACTCAGGTTTCGTACATCAGCACCTGCTCTAAAACCCAACACTCCATCTCCTTTCAAGAAAGTACCTGTGTCATCATTTTGTTTTAGATTATACCTGGTTGCCCCAGTTTTATCCAACAGTTCCTCAGAACATTATGTGGGCAAGAAAGTACAGCTGACTTCAAATATAATAATTTCCTTATTTTGAGGGACTCAAATCCCTCTTTTACAGGCATTCTTTAAATGTACAGAGAAGTCTGGTCCAGGAATTCCTTCAGTTGCAAGTGCTCTCCAGAGTGGACATACTTTGTGAACCGTTGGACCAAGAGGAAAACAGGAACCTTAGGCTTGAGTCTACGGCTATCTGCGTAGGACACTTGGGTGAAAATGGGAAACGCAGTCTCCTCAAGGGCTGTTAGATGTACCAGTAACTAAAAATCACAAGTAGGAAATCTAACTGGTCTCTAAGATTCCCCAGCCACAGGTGAACAACATACCTGCTATCTAAATTGCTCTCTTTTGATTCACTTTGATTTTTCCACAAGTCTATGAGAAGATACAGTATGAGTGTCCCTCCACCTTTCCCCCTTCTTAAACCACTCTCTACTTTACAAACAGTCAAGTAGGTATTTGAATCTCCTCCACCTGAAAAGTGTTCCAATCCCTGAATCACTATGCAAAAAGGAGACATAAGAGGATTACCTACTCCTTCAGCTCTGTTTTAAAACAAAACAATAGTTTCCACACACCACTCAGCGGAAACCAATCTGGTGGAGATCTCTGAGAGCCTGTACCAGTCATAATGCAAAGTTGAGACACTCTCTTATGAATAGCCATAGGAGAACCCTGGAGAATGAGATCTTTGTAGTTAAATTTCTGTAACTGTTGCATTCCTATATAAGTATCTTTACACATTATTCATGTAGCCATTTTATTCCCTTGCTCTGGAATTACTTTATTTGTAGCATTTCATCAACAGTTGACTGCACCTGGGCAGTTCGGTATGTATAGTTTGCATTTCAGTTTTAAAGAGAAATCATTTCAGCTACTGAGTAGAGTAGAACTTCACATGCACCTGGACTGGCTTTTAAATACAATAATACAAGAAAATGTTTCCTGATTAGATGAAGTCAAATTTATATTGCTGTAGATTAACAGGTATTGCAAACTGAGGTTATATAATGAGACAAGTATTAAATAATGCTTCTTGTAATACCTTGTAATTAAAGATACTTAAGATATTTACAAACTAAAACTGAACTCTAGTTAGCACTGTTCCACAACATTCCTGTTAAAAAAGGTTATGACAAAATTCTATTACCTTCTTCAGAAAAAGGCCTGTTCTCATTGAAGATAACTGTAGACTATTTTTCACTGAATTAGATCCCAATGGACACAGAACAATCTTGCAAAATCTGCATCAGAGTAAAGTTCAGGACACTAGTTGTGAAGACGCCAAGATCATAGGTATCTTGGTAGTTCCCAGTACTTCAGATATCAAATACCTTGAGAGCACAAGGCTTCAAGGTTACATTAGCTGTTTTGGATGCAGAGCCAGCCAACTCCAGAAATCTTCCCAGACCCAGGACTAGAAAAGTGCTCCTGTTTCTTTTCCTTACAGATTTTAACAGCAATCCATCTACAGAGGGATTCCACACAAAGAAGGCCTGTCAGGGACACCGCACAGAAGTCTTCCAATTCTATTTAGAACTCAAAGCAATTTAACACTCAGCTGAGGAGGTCCAGCCCTTCCCTCTGCCGCTTGGTGCTGTACCCATGTACTCCACTTCAGAGTTCTAGTAACATCTAGGACTTGCCATGCAAGTATCACACCATTTTCAAGAAGAAGAAATAATGTGACCTAACTTGTGTTTCCATGCCCATGTAGCTTCTAATGCCTTTTAGGTTAGCAAACAAATGAAAAAAATATTGGAGTTTGTCTAGTGCTAAGTTTCTATAATTAACAAACATCAGAGATGCAGAGTCTGCAAGAAGCCTTTGAGAAGGTCTGCCCCATGACTGACTAATGCCAAATGACTAAAAAAACTAAACATCAAGTCTCTGGAATATTATGAAAATAAATTTTAAAAGAACTAAGCAAACCAAAGATCCATCTAAAAAGAGAAAAATAATTTCAATTAATGTTTTTCCATCTTTCCCTGTTTGCTTCCATCATAACAATTAAATTTTAAGCTTTTTGAAGGCTCAGTGATAGCTCCAGCTTTACTACTAGTGGCAGTCTAGGACTTGGTCCAAAGGCAGCTTCGAGGAGAATCATTTCCAAGTGCATTGGAAGTGTTTATCTCAAAGTGTGTTCCCCACAGTCTCCCAAAGAATCACATTTTTGATCCTGAAAATGCTCTTCATAACAGAAGTACCAAGATATTTTTAAGATGAAAAATATATACATCCCCATCCTCCAGGAATTGCAGGCTGACTACAAATCCCTCCCCGACTTTCCAGAACTTCAGAATAACACGAACTCTGACTCACAGATTCCAGTTTTATACGTTACCACTGGGTAGCTAAAAAAGCAAGAAGTGAAAGCAACAGCAGAACTCAAGGGGAATACTACTCCAAAATAAAAATAAAATTAAAAAAAAACCCAAAACAACCACCCATCCAAAAACAGTGGCTCAAAAAATCTGTTCAACCAGCATGAGCAGAGACAACCTTGGAGAGCTGACAGGTTGCACAGCAGATTGCCGGCACTGTGTTTTGACTTGACAGAGGATGGGAGTGACAATTATGACACAACAGTCTCTCTGCAAATACTGCAAGCAAGGGTAAGTGACTTTAAAACAGATTTTAGCAAGCTCGAGGTATAGTCGAGTCAGGCAGCAAGGCAGGGATGGATTCAATATATTTTGAAGTCTCAATCCTCTAAAAATCACTTTATTTCAAAGAAATAAAGAAAGCTTACCCTGATACTCACAGAAATGCGAGTTTCTCTGCAAGAAAATGCTTGTCTACATGTCAGCCTGGTAAAGCAGTAATTTATTTGAAAGTTTCAGTCAAAGGATTCCATTTCACCCTCTCTATTCCACTTCAGGAGCAGTGCCTTCTCTTTCCCTCTAATTCACAAAACTTGAAATTAGAAAAATCACCTGACATTGTTGCCAGTCATGATAACAAAATAAAGCAGCTGGAATTAAGCTGTTGCAGCACGCACACAACATCTTAATTACACGCTCTGAACATGGTAGGACCTCATTTAAATGTCATGTTAATGAACAGAAGTCAAAAATTCATTGCATCTACCTTATCACCCCACACCTGTAAAGCTGCTGTGGCAGCGTGTACAGGCTGTCACCTTACTGCACTTTGAATCAGGTGAGTGCAATCGTTTCAAAGTAAGTTCATTCACTGAAGTACGTCCACATTAAGTACCTGGAATGGGAAGAACACTGCAGTAACCCACACTTGCAAATGAAGCTTTATGACAGTGCAAACTGCAACACCTTCAGGATCCATGGGCTCTCTTACCACAGTGACTCAAAAGCCACAGTCTGTGCTCCAAAGCCTGTTCCCAATTTGTTTTTCAAGCCTCAAGTGTAGTCTTTGCCCTGCTCAGACCAACTACTTTATTTGCCCAGGCTCACAGCCTGAGTGATGCACCTTCTTCACCTTGAAGAAGTTTCTCTCCATCTCATTTCAGCCCAAAATAGTCACATATTCAAATTAACCTTTTTAATCAGCATTTATTCCACTTGCCAAAAAAAAAAAAAGTAAAAGCTGGTATAAGTCATCTCATCATAGCGTTTAAGTATTTCTACAGCCAACTCAGGATTGTTTCCAGTAGGAAAAGCAAATTGTTACTGTCTTAGAATATTTTATTGTCTACATGCAGAATAAAGCCAAATTTAAAGAGGGAGGAAACAAATCCAGTGCTAAGAAAGTGACAAACACATACACAAACTGACAATAATGAAAATTCCCACAAAACCTTAAACATAAACACAAAATACATAGCAATAATATATTTTATTATTCTATTTTTTGCACCTAAAGTTACACACCTTGATCTGTGAAATATTTACATCCAAGTTAAAGGTGCAGGAACAGAGTGTTTTCACAAAAGAATCCAATGTCACTTTACAGTATTCTCCCCACAAACTCTCCTGCTTAGGTAAATCAAATTATTGAAGTTTTGTGAACCCATTCTTGAGGCCTCTCAAATAGAAGGAGATCTTCTATGAAATACACAAAGGCAACATGAAAAACAGAGAGAGATATGATAAAAAAAATCGCTTCAGAGAGAGTTATGATAAAAGCAACAACAGATAATGGTCTCTACCAATTGCCAAAGACAATAAAGCAAAAGTTAGGTGGGAATCCTTAGTCACACAAATATTAAGACTCTTAAAAGGAACAGTAATGCCTCAGGAGGAAAGTCATGATTATTCATGTACATTTCAGGAAACAAAACAAAAAAAAACACCAAGAAAAAGCAAGCAAAACAAGACTAGCACAGAAAACAAGAAGCAACCATCAAATTGCTTCTCAGTGGACACAGCACACTAATAGTGGTATCACAGCTGATGCCGTGAAGATGCTGACAAGAGAACAGAGCCCCAAATTTTTACTGCAGAAAACATCTACTTGAGCATTGTGAACAAGCAATATGCTTGTGACTCTCGTGACCCCACCAGGAAGTCTGGGGCCAGCTTAAAGAGAAGAAAAAAAGCTGCTTTTCTTTTCTCACCCTGTCTGGCAAGGTAAATGCTTTCAATAATGGTGAAGACTGCATTAAAATTGGAAGAACACTTGAAAGGACAGCTTTGCAAGAGAAATATTAAGGAGAGAGACTGACATGGGGTACAGCACTGAATTAACACCCTGAGAGTGGCAATGACAGCACTGAGGAAGGCAATGCTTAGCCACACTACACACAGAATATTTCTTTAGATATAAAGAAAAGCTCTACGAGATGTAAGAGGACTAACTGGCTTCACAACGGGCTTTTAAGGAGTCTACTACAGAAAGAATCTTTTCAATAACCCACTCAAGAAGTGCAAGATTTTTATACAATAATGGATAAAAAAATATTACAGAAGGCTAAGTATTGCTTATATTATTGAAGTGTTATCTAAGCTGAACTATTTTACAAGGGATAGGGCAGCTCCACATGTGAAAGCAAGTCCAACCAAGAAAAGTAACAATTTAAGACTACAGTGTATGCCAAGTATAAATCTTAATGTCTAGATTATTTCAAGATAGAGTATTGAGACTTATTTGATAATACAATCTGTGCATGCTTTCTATGCTATCTATTAGGGTCTATTACTGATCAGTTTTAGAGATTTTCTTTGAGTGTGCACTACTGGACTGATAAGCCTATCTGGTTTCTTCAGAGGGTTCATCTGTCACTTACATAGATAATGAAGGGATTTTAAATGGGATTTTTATTGACCTAATTACTAATAAAATTCTCTTAGTGCTGCAAATGTATATGGTATTATCATAAACAACATAAGATGTGTTCCAGTCTAATGGTACTGAAAGAGATAAATACATTTATTTAGGGGGCATTTTTAAAAGCTGAATTATTGGTTAGATATTTAGTAATATCTGTGCAGAAAATTCAGTCAATCTTTCTTAGTTATTAGACCATTGCTCCAGTACAAAAATCTACAACAAAAGAAGCCATTTTCTTTTGCATACATGCAATCTATTGTTCTTTACATTTTTTTAAACTTTCCATTGTGGGAAAAAAATAGTTCAAATAAATTATTTAAACTGATTTGTGAGCAGAATAAGCTAATTACTTCCAGAGCATAAATTTTATTCTTATTTCATCTATTGTTTGCATTTCTCTTTCCCAGTTCTTTATTTAAAGGATCATGAACATGTTTGTTATTCCTAAAGGACTGGAGTAAATTCAGTTTGACATATTCCACAGAAGCCTTTTATTTATCCTTAAAGTTATATTTGCTGTAGTGTTATGAGCACTACACAATAGTGTTGTTTGTCATCTGGCACAACTTAAAACAGAATAGTGAGATGTTATATTGCTGCTAAGGAACACATTTACCTTTCCATAATTATAATAATATATGATACACAAATTCACAGAATTAAAAAAAACCAAACCAACCAACAAGATGAATTACAGAGAGATAAATTTGGTTAAAAATTGTAACCTTTACCAGCATGTCCTATATGAAAGTAAAAATAAATTAAAAATAGACAGTTTGATGTGGGTACTGAAATTCTCAGATTCACATGGAAGTTCTGAAGTTAGCCCTAAGACACAAAATAATAGAAAGTTTATGAGATTATTCCAGTTCATAGACTGAACATTACTTATATCTCCAGTGGAAATATGTTTCTAGAATAGAACAGCTTCATTTTAAAAATCAATATTTCAGAGTCAACAACTAGACTATGTTGCACACTCATACATAAACACTGAGACATAAAGAAGTTTTGCACTTCCTTGAAAATTCTAAATTAGTACTTTCTGGCTTATAAACTATTTACAATAGAAATAAAGCAGCTGAATGCTCTGTGATCAAACATTGAATTTCTGTATGTCAGCTGTATACACTACCTCACGTTTTATACAGCAGCAATTCCTGGGAGGAATATAACTCCTAGGAGCGGATAGTTTTTGGACAAGAAAGAGGACTTAGAAGTTTATTTGATTCAAGGACTGCAGAGGCAGCACAGGAAGGAGATGGATTCAAGCAAGGGGATTGGGAAATAGTTAATCTGTGCTGCCTCCTTTCACTATTCTGTTGGCTGACAGAGTATAAACGTAGAGGCTTTCAAAGGAAGTCTCTTCAGATCCCATATTATGGGATGCACAGAATGCAACAGCTTGACCCCAGAACATTCCTGCCACCTACCAGAAGTTATACCTTCCTTTAAGTCCTTTGTATAAAATAAGTATGTGCTACTTACGAGTACGTGATCGAACAACTCAAATAATCAGTTATGGCATTTTTGGTAATGGGGACACAGATTCCAGAATACTGGTAGCAGAACAAGGACACAAATGCAGAAGTCTGACTGATGATTTTTAGTTCAATTCTAGAGGATTACTTACCGGGCAAGTAGAACGTATAGATTTACACCATTGCAATTGGAAGGTAAAATAAGCATTTTCAGATAAGAATATGGTTTAGTGTTTGTTGGGTTTTGGTTTTTTTAATTTCTTATTTATTTTTTTGTCAGAGTTAGGTTGATGGCTGGACTAGATGATCTTAAGGTCCCTTCCAACCTAGAGGATTCAATGATTCTATGATTCTATAACTGTATAAATGTGTGCTTTACAAAGACAAAAAGACAAAATCCATTAACTTAAAGTTTCAAAGCCAGACCTACCATACACTGCAGCAACCTGGTGTTGGTGAGAAAACTAATGAGAGTACCGAGGAATCCAACTGTGTGCTTTACAAAGACAAAAAGACAAAATCCATTAACTTAAAGTTTCAAAGCCAGACCTACCATACACTGCAGCAACCTGGTGTTGGTGAGAAAACTAATGAGAGTACCGAGGAATCCTGCCATTCAATTTAATTTCAGCCCGTAGCCACATTCTTCATTTTGACTAGTGCTGAAAAAAAACTTTATTCTCTCTAAAATTTCAAGATTATACTACTGGACAGATGTTCCTGGGGCTCTACCAATGACTTCAAAACAAGTGGAATGATCTGCACTGGATAATCATCTTAAATGTATGCACCAATGTGTTTCTGCAAAATGATACAAGGGCTAAAAAAGAAATGTTGCAGTCAACACAAGCACTCCAAACTACTGCGAACAGTTGACCTTTAGAGTTCGAAAAACCCTCTACTTAGCACACATTTAAAGAATACTTGGGAGTGATGCAGAGAGTCAGCAATACTATTGCTTCATTAATATTTAACAAGTTCTATCTTTTCATATGCACACTTATTCAGTAACAATGAAACCAATTTTTCAGTAGGCTTCTCCAAGTGCAGTTAAATTTTGTCTTGTTTATATTCTCAAGTTTCTGAAAGTATGTATTGCTTTATCTTGAAAAATAATCATCAATAAATAAAAAGTCAAAGTTAAAAATAAGCTACTTAGAAAATATTTTGATTTTTTTACCATTTAAAAATACCTGTTTCATTAGTTTATATAAGTGATTCTTAACTCTATTTACAAATTTAAATACATCATCTAGCATTGCCTATCAAAAGATGGAGAATGTAAAAGCAGCAAAGCAGTAGCAAGAGATGCAACTGTGGCTTGAGAAACACTAAAACCTCCAATTGTGGTAAAACAAAGTTTCAGACATTAGATTTTTGTTTTTTAATCATGCTGTGTTCTATGCACTGAAGTAAGCAAATGCAGTGGATTAAACTGCCACATGATATTTAGGGATGTTGAAGTTTATATCACTCTTCAAAGGCTAACGTATTGTGGGAAGAAAATAAACAGTATTTCATAACATAAGTTTCTCAGCCAAGGTGTATTGTATTTCATAACATAAGTTTCTCAGCCAAGGAGTATTATACATTCAACAAGGACAGCAATAATTCATAACATGTACTCAAGAACACGCTCCATTCTTTACAATATGTCACATAACAACAGATTTAAGAGTGAACAGGTACATTACTGAGCAGGTTTTGCAGAAAGACCAATGCAATTAAGATTGGTTGTGTGTTGTTTTGGTTTTTTTTTTTTTTTTATTTGTTGCATAGTAATGTCCTTAGGCCTGAGGAGCATCAGGAGACTTTCAGTTCAAGACTTTCTTACAAGTTAAGAACAGTTTCCTGCTCTGAAGAAATTTTAGTCCAACTGAACAAAGATGGATAAGGACATTTAAGGACAGTGAACTTCTCTGCTCCTTAAGCACAACAGATATGTTAGCACACATTACACAAAAATGCCATGAAAAGGAGATTGATTTCTCCAACTCTGTTATGTACCACAATAATAAAACTCTTTCCCATCTGTAAGCAAAAATTGCATATAATTAAAAATACAATGCCTTGAAGAAAGAAAAATGAGGAAAAAAGGAAAAAAAAAAAAAGAAATCAGGTCTTAGTAAAAAGGGAATTACAGCAAGCTCGTATCATGCTGGGAGCCTGATTCCCCTGGCATTGACTTCAGTGAGACAAATCCCTTCCCATTCAGAGCTCTAGTAGGGAGAGATGGGCATATGCATGCGAAGGAGTCTGTGTAGAGTAAATCAATCTGACAGGCAGTATCAAAGTACATATTTAAGAATTCATGGGCTTTTCATGATCGGAGTTATATAACACGGACTACATTTCAACTCCTCAAGTGGCTCAAATGCGACTTGAATTTTAACTAGCTCTAGAGTTTTCTAGTCCATCCTTCAATACACAAAAGTAATGATTTAAAGTCTTTTTACCAATCAAATCTTTACATCACATTAAGAAGTCTATTAAAAAAATTATAGGCAGCAACATCAAAAAAAAAGTGTAAGATATCATTCTCAGTTCTTTGAAATGTTTTAATTCTATTCCAGTTCTTGAAGTACAGGCTGAACACAGAAGAAGAAAAAAAAAAAGGTTTAAACCAATTACATCTAACGCTTTTCTTGGAAACCGAGTTATGCACAGGGTTTGAATGTTACAGATTCACATTTTCCTCCAAGTTGATGGCAGCACTTCCAAGTGAGGTACCAAAAGTTACTTATACCTTCTGCTGCCTCCCCACCACAGACCAGATCAGACACCAAAGTCCTCTTTGAATGTTCTTCTCACACCAAGAGCACCTCCAAGATGTCCTGCCTCTACATGATTACAAATCAAATTTACTTATTGGAAGACTAGCAGAGACCTGTCTGCTTCTTTCAAGTCCCATGCAAACTACTCTAACTCAACAGAGAGAATCATTTCCCTAGTTGTGAAGCACCAAGTGAACCACGAGGGGGATCATCACCACTCCTTCAAACAGTTACAAGCCAATAGAATGTGCCTTATGATCTTGGGTAACAATTAAAAAGCACGTTGTAGCAGGTAGGGATAAGAGAAACTGAAGTAGTAAACCCTCAGAACAGAATTTTTTGTCAGTGTACCACTCCTGAAGGAGGCACTTAATTAAAAGCCATGTAACCTAATAAATCAAAGTTACAATCCTTCAACTACAATTAGACCTTTACTTACTTGCATGACTGGTCTCTATAAACATAGTTTCCAGAATGAGATCCTAGTGGAGAATTCAATATACTGCCTCTCTACACACATTTGCAGATCAAAACTTCCCAATACCTTTACTATTTGGGGGCGATAATTTTCTGCCTGTATTTCGAAAAAGTAATGATTACAGCACTTACGGCTTCCTATTGATTTTGTACACTTTGTTACAAACAGAAGTTGGATTTTCTTACAAGCACATCCTTAAACTCAGAAGTATTCATAATCCAACTAGAAATAACTGAATTATGAACTATTCAAGACCTAATTTCTTCTTGATGTAGATTGTATACATCTCCAAAACACCATCTCCTGACTACCATGGAGAAAAGAACAAAACTTTCACTTCACAAAAGACAATAGCATAGAAAATTGCATTCCCTTTTTGGCAAGCAAGATGTTTCTGATTTTTTTTGTTTCAATATCTACAATATTTTTAACTCAGCAGCAAAGACAACTTTTATTACCTTACCCATTCCAATGAATATTTCCTAAACAGAGCAATACTCAGATACTCTTGGTAAACTTGTACATACATTTAATCAAATATATATGGGTAACTACTTCAGCATTTAATCCTACCCCAGGAGCAAAACAAACATAATTGCACTGTAGTACATGCCAGCAATCTCATCTGCCTGACATCAACAAAAAATAAAATTACATACCTTTCAAAACATTGTGCCTCCTGGCACAAGTTTTGCATCTCTTCTCTCCTCCTCTACCCAAAATACAAGTTAATCAATCCTACACCCTCCAGCCTTAAATTCTTCCTGGAGCTCCACTGCTCATAGTTTAACTCCACCACTACCAGCCCCACAAAAACCCACTGTGCAGCCTCTGGTCTTTCACAGACACCCACACCTCTTCCTCCATGGGCCTCAAAATGCTTCATCCTTACCTGTATTCATTGAGACTCTTCATCTCCTACCAGGCAACTTCTAGGAGTACTTTACCTCCTCCAGCCTCCACATCAGACAGAAGAAACAGAGGATCTGAAGGACTGCATGGTGATAAAGCCAACAAAGTAATCAGCTGTTTAGCCAGTTCACTAATGCAGGGTTGAGTACTTAACTAGCTACACCTTTGTGCATTCTGACTGAGAGAGGAAAACACCTGTGAACAGCAGCTGGTATCCTGATCAGCCTCCCACTCAACAAGTGTGATAAAAGAAAGGTCAATCAGCAGCCAGGGTCCTTGTTTTGCACCCCAATTATGATGTTAATGAAGGTAGGTAGGTTGAAAATTTTTATCAACGTATTATCTCAGGCTTGCTTTCTACTATCTCCTGACCTTCTTATATGCTAAGTGCAGAAAGCCAGCTTAAAACTAACACTGCCATTTGCAAAAATCTATTTCTACTCAAGGGAAAACCAAGGAGAGGTTTCTATTTCGGTATGGAGATAAGCATATAAAGTCCCTTGAAGTCCTAGATAGTGATCCACTGCTAGCTTTCCAGAAAAATCTCAAACCATTAGGTGCTTCCCCAGTTAGCCTGAAAACCTTTTGCATGCTTAAATTTAATCACCCAAGTATACTTGAATGTGATGATTTGAGGACATTGGCATTTCTCTATTTGCAATTTAGCACAGTGTTTTATGCTGCCAGATATTCTCTGAGTAGCCACTCCTGGGCTACCCTGAGCACACCCCAAAGCAGGGCAGCCAGCCCAGCAGCCGGAGGTGAGCGACACAGCCCTGGGGGAAAGCAGAGAGAGGGAGGTCTGGATTTAGCCTATTCCTTTGGGCACGCAGCATCCATGAGAAGGGGGAGAGCTAGGCTTTGCTTCTTGGACCAGCTTTAGGTTTTTATACAAAAATAACGTAAAACACACAGAAGTTCCAGGGAGCAATGACTATAACCCTAATTCAGACAGAAGTGCAAGGCTCTGCGTAGTGATATTAAGATTACTGACAATTACCTGCCTCTTCCTTGTTCCTTTTCATGGGTTCCTTAAAAGCCCGTAGACCCCTATGGTTTGATAAGCATCCTTATAAAAATGCATAAGGTTGTTGCTGGCACACTACTAACCACCACCGAAAAGGACTGGCCAGATTGGATGCCAAACAAATCTCTCTCTTTTCAGGGGAGGTGGCTGGCACCTGATCTGATTGAGTAAGTCTCAAACCCCGATGCAGTCAGAGGAGAGTAATGAGTATTTAAATGAGACAGGCTGGACCCTGTAGATGTCCAGAAGTGCCTCTATTGAATGTATAGGTGAAAAAACAAAATGAAGGCAGGCAGAGCTGCTCACTGCGGAACCAGGAATTTATGCTCCTTGTGAAGAAGTTGGTCGTTTTAAATAGCAGACTGGATTCTGAATTGCATTAGGGAATTAGCAGGTTCATCAATGACTCACTTAAAAGAACAGAACTTCAAAATAAACCTAAAGTATAATTATTTTGAATTATATTTTAAGGTAAGCAAGTATCAAAATGTAAAAAATCTGACTACAAAGGGATTTACTGTAATAAAAAAATAGTATTCACATCAGGTCTGTCAGGTTCTTTTGGCAAGTGAGATCTAAGATGAAATCATTATACAGGAAAATCAAATCACTGTATCTGCTAACTGATGAAAATCATTCAAACATTGCATAAATTAATCATTCCTTTAGTGCTGAATGTGGCTTTTTTTAATGCATCATAGGAACAGGGTTTTACTGATTAATTGTCAGAGAAGACACAAAACATTTCCTGCCTGAGACAATCTGGAAAAAACTGAAAGTCATTTTATCAAGACCTTTGTATTAATGAAACAGAAAAAGGCACGCATGTGACAAACAAAAATATCCTTTTGGCCTAGGGGAAAAAAATGTTAAAGGGCAAGTTAGATGCTATGATGCCTGTGGTTAAAAAGAAATTTCTCCTCTAAGGCTTGTAGTTGTATGGGTTAAAAAGAAATGCCTCCTCTAAGGCTTGTAGTTGTATGACTTGCATAGTGAGGGAGAGTAACACATTTTCCTGAAACATTTGTAAGTGGTTGTTGCAAGATGCTGAAGGAGATGAATGGCTGAGCTGATGCACTGTGGCAGTGGCTGTCGATTTCGGAGCTGTGAATGAGTGTCAGGCAGTTTCAGCCACTCTCCTGCCTCCAAAATGCTAAAAAGGAGGGAGTTCTGGCTACCAAAAGGTTATGTGTACATATGTGTGAAGAGAGAGGGGAGGATGAAGAGGAGATATTTTGACAGGTAATCAATTCAAAACCATTGCACTAATAATAAAGAAAATGGCTGATTTTACCAGCAACCCCAATTCTGCCCTGTTGCCTGGATAGTCTGCTGTTACCGATGGCCTCGTTTGCTTCTGGCATCCTAGGACAGACGCAGCTGGGAAGGGATCTGAGCGGGGAAGGACGGCGTGGTGGTCCTGCAGGGGAGGGCATGCCACCTGCCACGAGAGAACGGGAACCGGTACAGGGAAGAGAAAGCCAAGTGCCCGTGAATTCTGACCTCGCTGGCAGCGTGGACCAGATGGGCAGAGGAGTGAGACTGACGGGGAGCTCCGTGTCAGCCCAACGTAGCAGCTTCCCATCTGCCGGCAGCGCTTTCACATTCACAAATCATCTAAGTACCTCTCAGGAGTCTGTGTGCTACGAAATGAATTTTATAAGCACACATGAAAAAGCTGTAAGTTTATTTATGAGTATTTCTGTTCCTCCTTTCCCCTTAATATAAGTCTTTGTGCATACTTTGTTCCTTTGGGCACAGTTGTTTGGTTTCCCTTTGTACCCAGTTCCTTCAGCTGCTCACCGGGCTCTCAGAGGGCACAAGCACATCAAACCAGCCTGCCCCAAGTTTTGTGCTGCCATGGCGAGACTGAGCTACCTCACAGAATGGTTAGAGTTGGAAGGGACCTCAAAGATCATCTAGTTCCAACCCCCCTCCCACTAAAGCAGGTTGCTCAAAGCCCCATCCAGCCTGGCCTTAAACACCTCCAGGGATGGGGCAGCCACAGCTTCTCTGGGCAACCTGTTCCAGTGTCTCACCACCCTCACAGCAGAGAATTTCTTTCTGGTATCCAATCTAAATCTCTCCTCTTCCAGTTTAAAACCATTACCCCTTGTCCTGTCACTGCACTTCCTGGCAAAGAGTCCCTCTCCGGCTCTCCTGTAGGTGCCTTTCAGATATTGGAAGGCACCTATAAGGTCTCCCCAGAGCTTTCTCTTCTCCAGGCTGAACAACCCCTAGCTCTCTCAGCTTGTCTTCACAGGGGATGTGCTCCATCCCTCTGATCATCTTCATGGCCCGTTCCAACAGGTCCATGTCCTTCCTATGTTGAGGACTCCAGAACTGGACACAGTTCTCCAGGTGGGGTCTCACCAGAGCAGAGTAGAGAGGTAGAATCGCCTCCCGCGACCTGCTGGCCACACTTCTCTTGATGCAGCCCAGGATGCAGTTGGCTTTCAACCTCATTTAATGATAATGCCAAAATCTCTATGGAGAGCAGTCTCTGCAGTGCTGATACCTGAGTGCAGCTGCGTGGGTGGTGGCCCCATAGGCAGGCAGTCCATCACGCCACCTGGTTACAGCTCTGCAGCTCCCCACCGCCCACCCACACCCAGCCTTGCAGCCACCTTCAGAGCTTCAGAGCCTGCACCTAGCAGGGTCAACGGCAATGCTGCCTTCCACAGCAACCAGGGAACGATCCAACCCAGGCACAGCGAGAAAGAGGAGAGGGGGGAAAAAAAAAATCTTTAAAAAAAATAGGAAAATTGGCAGGGGGGTTACTAGCAGGTGTAGTAATTTACTCTCCTTTGAACTCTGTGTTTAAAATGGATTAGATTTGCAACTGATGACGTTCCTTTAACCCCCAATCGGCAAAACAGACCACCAGCTGTGGGAAAAGATCTTACAAGTAGAAAACATCTAAAATATTTATAATATTTTTATATTTAAGGTCCAACAAAAAATATAAATAATATGTAAACAGTACGTGATGCCATTAACATAAAACATTCAGCTTTTTCCACATCCTGCACTAAAATAAGGATAGTGTATGTTTTTCATAGAATCATAGAGTCATAGATTCGTCTAGGTTGGAAGGGACCTTAAAGATCATCTAGTCCAACCATCAACCTAACTCTGACAAAAAAATAAATAAGAAATAAGAAATAAAAATCACTAAACCATCCTCCTGAGGCATCTTTTGAACACCTCCAGGGATGGTGCCTCAACCACTTCCCTGGGCAGCCTATTCCAATGCTGGATAACCCTTTCTGTGAAGAAATGTGTCCCAAATATCCAATCTGAACCTCCCCTGGTGCAACTTGAGGCCATTTCCCCTTGTCCTATCTCCTGTGACTAAGCTTTTCGGTCTAAAATTTATAAAACAGTATTTCCCTATGATTTGTTAGTACAAATTTGCTCACAGAAGCTACTAAATAATGATAGCATATTATTCCAGTATGGGTAAGATCCAGACAGGGCTGAAGGCAAGAGCTGTGATCCAGGCTGGTTCTCTCAGTTTCTAGCAGCTGCTCTTTCTACAAGTCCCCACCAGTCTGTGCCCTCACTGTGCCAAGAGCTGCCCAGTTGACCAGGCAGATGCTCTTACCCCTGCACTGCACTGGGTCCTGAGCTGAACAGGCATGCTGAAGTTCTCTAGAAGACCTGGGCAAGAACAGTCTTAAGTGTTGGATTCAGGCGATATGAGACATTTCCCAAATCACAGAGGATCACAGTCCCCGTTAGGGGTCACAAGACTGGAAATGTGCATGGAAATTATTTCACTAGCTGAGAAAAAACTCTGGTAGCCTCTCATCTACGCAAGAGAAACTTCTCCTGGGATAAAGATGACTTTGGACTGAACTCTCTCTTTAGCCTCAGGTGAACGAAAGCCATGTTTGCCAAGCAAGTGTGCACACTGGCAGGCTGCAGGCCAGGAGAAATATCCTTGTACTGCTGCAAGAGAGGCATTGCGTGGGCAGGAAACCAAGCGTCATGGGGACACAGCCTGGAGGAACAGGCTCTACTTGAGTAAGTCGGGAAATCTAGAAGGGGTGGTCTTGATCCATGGTGCCTGGTCTCAGGATAGTTTCTATATTTTAACCAGTGACTATCTCAGGTGAAATGCCTCTGTCTGCACAGCTCACCAATGGATGCCCAGGCACTAGGCTGCAGGGTCAGGCTCTGTTTTGCTCCCTCAGTTCAGTCCCATTCCTGTGCTACTCTTTGTTGGGCTTTGTTGGGCACCCACCTGCACCAGCCTGGCACGTGGTGGTTGAAGTTCTCACCCGGGAGACATGTAAGTGAGTGGAGGCTGCAGAAGGCAGCTATCCTACTTCCCCGAAGGTGTTCCCTGATTTATGGTAGCCTATAAAAGGCAGGTACTCTCATGCTTCTTCTGTTTCCTTACAAAGACGACAGTAGGTTCTGCTTAGTTGTTCCAGAAAAAAAAATCTGGAAGTAGTTAGTACAGGGACAGGACTCCAAACTCTGCTCTCTCCATGGATGGAGGCATCACACTGCCAGATCAAATGAGAGAGATTAGCTCTTGCCATGGGGTAGGAGCTCAGATACTCTTGCACTCTCTCCAACAGCTAACCTATGGTGACTTCTCATACAGCCTTAGGTACACAGGTTCCTTCTTTGATCTTCCAGTTTTCCCCAGTCAGTTTCCTGGAGCTCAGGCATCCAGTTCTCACTGTAGCATTTTCATTGAGTCATTATGTCTACAGCAACCACTGAGATACCATCTTGTAGATGGGTCTTTTATAAGCCCTAGCCCTAACTCCATTCAGTAACAACTTTCTGAAATGCATAAAGTTTTCATCAAACTGTTTTAATGTGGTTATGCCCTTCATGTAAATAAAATACTTTCCTGTTGCTTTCCTCTATGGAACAAATTAGATTTTTTTTATCATCTCATTACAACATCTGTTCAGCAGAGTCAAGCCCAATACAGTTCTGAGGTCAGTTCCTGCAGCCTGAGAAAACATAAAATGTTATTATCCTAATTTAGCAGTGATAAAGTGCTGAGGCCAGCAGTTCATGTTCAGAATTCCCTGACGTGCTCAAAATTCTTTGATTTTGGATAGTTCCAGAGCCAAGAAAAAATGTCATTCTGTATAGGGGAATTCAAACAGTGTGGAAATAATTTGGCTTTGGAGGACTCATGCTAACACGAAGGCAACTGAGGGGCTTAGTGCAGGATCAGTTTCATCTACAACCTTCAGACATCATTTAGGTTCTTAACTTGCAAACAGTAATGTATGTGCTGAACTTTAATTATGCAACTGTTAAAAGAGCCACATGAACAATATGCTGGAAGCCTGGTAACATTCAATACTAAAAAATTGTTGATGATATGAGAACAAAGCAATACATTCATGAGCACCATCTACTGGCATACTCCCTATCAGCTCATAATTTGCATATAAGCAAACATTTCTCACAGAACCACAGAATAACTGAGGTTGGAAGGGACCTCTGGAGGCCATCTTGTCTAACCTCTCTGCTCAAGCAGGGTCACCTAGAGGAGATTTGCCAGGACTATGTCCAGATGGCTTTTGAATATCTCCAAGGATGAGAGATATTGCAAAAGATATTTTGAGAGGATCTCTCAAAAGAGCATGCGTATACCAAGACCAATGCACCATATGGGATTATTCCTCTGTTTACAGTTAAATATATATATACACACATTTCAAGTAAGGTGTAGGGTTAGAAGACAGTACTGTGTCCTTTTGCTCAGCTCCTTAATGCTAACTGAATAAAGGCATGAGGCAGAGATTCAGATCCAGAGTAAGAATCTAGATTTAGGTATCTATGTATAACCTGGGCTCTGAGTTTAATTGCCTAAAAGGTTTCCAGCAACACTTGGGATGTTTTTGAATATTGTTCCTGTGCTCCGAAGAGCACAGGATCTCCATCACCGTATGTTCTACCACCTTCCTCTCCTGGCTGTGCTGTGCCACAGACTGTATTACATCTCATATGGCACTAGAGGTATACGTGTAGGTAAGTTTTTGAGTACTCAAGATAGAATTTCAAAACATGAAGAAGAATTTCTCTTTAATAAGATTAGAAACTGCAAAAGCACTAATTTTAACTTTCAATAAACATCTCCGCAGGCTGTAACATTCCTGCCTCGGAAAAAAAAAAAAAAAATTAGTCATAAACAACACTAAAAATCAATTTTCAAGGTGAAACCAAGGTACAGGAAAAAATTGGATCCATTAAAGCCAATGGTAAATTTTCCTTTGAGTTAAACAATGCTAGGGGGTTTTTGTAAAAGTGTTTCAAGTCCCACATTATAAACTCTCATTGAGATTTTGTACAATATTGAGGTTCTATGAAGCTGGCCGAAGTCTACCCAGAAGACATTATTTTGAAATCCTAACACTCTGAAAATCGTGCAGCTCTTTGTGTTCAAACGTTGAAGGGCATTAGCACACACAATTATAATGTTGACTGTTTCACCACTCAGCAGCACGCCCAGGCAAACAGCTGCTCTTTGGACCTGTGCTACCTTCGCTGACTACAGGCAGAATAACTCCTCCGACCCCACAGAAGTTATGCTGAAACAATTATAGGCACTTTTTTGGCATGTGCGGTTATCTAAAACATTTTCTTTCTTGGGTATATAACAGCTAGTACGTCAACAAAGTCAGAGCTATGCACTATTTAAAATACTTGACCAACATATATTAACAATTCCTTGCCTTTTTACATATAATTTTAAGATGTTACAATTCCTATAACGTGTGTGACTTCACCAAACTTCAGCATGGGTGTATCTCAAGTATTCAGAGATATTTTTATCCCATACCCCAAAAGCTACCAATTTCAACTAGAATATGACTACGTAGTCACTAAGGGTTCGTACTGCTTTACGTGGAACCTCATTGCTTCATTAGAACAGTCTGGTTCATCCATCCATGTTTTTATAAATCATTCAATCAAACAAATGAATACTGCATAATAAATAACACCATAGTAACCTAATTTTTGGTCAAAATTCTCAACAATGTAGAAATCAAATATGGCCAAAGTGATTACAAGTTATGAGCAACTTGTGGAAAGACATTTAGCCATCTCTCAAGTCCTCAGTTTTGTACATTTTCTTTGGTAAATTTTATTTTCAGTGCCTTGTGTTCTACTGTAACAAATGACAAAGAAAGTTGAAAACAATCTAAAAATGAGTACAGACTTTCCTCTGTGTTTGAAAACTCTTTGTGGAAAGACAAATTATCCTTTCCAGGAAATCTGCTATTAGTTTGCCTAAAAGCAGAATGTTAATTTAAAATAATATCCTGCCAAGAAGAAAACATATCTCAGAAAAAATAGATTTTCAAGTTTAATTAATGCATGATTATACTGGCTTCTTAAAAATCAGAATTAAGCATATATCTGAAGTTTTCTATGCAATTAGAATTTAGAAACTTATCATAATTTTTTTATACATATGCAAATTGCCTTTGACAAAGGTTTTGCTTTATTGTTTCACTGTGGAAAAGCATGAGGGTTTTTTTTTTCCTTTGTTTATTTTAAATCTGCAGTAGCAGCTATATTATTTCCAAGTACGTCACCTTATAACTGGACAAGGCATTGTTGTTCCCATAAGATCAGAAGCACCATAATGGATGTGATAGTGCACAAGCAAGTGTGGAGAAGCCTGATGACTCCTCTTATCTGAAAGTCAAGAGACTGAACAAAGATTAAGTTGCCAAAGAGAAGAGCCGTTCATCATTTTCAGGCAACTTTAAGCTTTGATTCCTATATTTATACAGTTCATTACTTTTTCACAAGAAGCAAAATGTTCTTGTTCCGTAGCTGAACCAAGCTTTTGAGAATTTAGCGGCATATGTATTAATCATTGCATTCTCTTCATTTTTAAAAGAGAATATGTAATACAAAGGAAGACAACAAGTTTTATTCTCCAAGAAAAAGCAACAGCTCAGCTTCACAACATTAACTTTGACAAATATTCATGAAACCATAACTTACCGGGTCCAAAAAAGGAAATAGCTTATATTTAAATAAATTCATTTTCACAACTTTTCTCATTAATCTCTTCTCATGCAGGCTCATTTTTTAAAACATAAAAGAATTCCTTGCTTCCATTTCCTATACTATTTTAGCTTCATGCTTTCTCAGAACAGCTGTGCCCAACTTTGTATTTATGCAAACATTTTTTTAACCCTATTGTCCAGCTACTCCTCTGTTAGTTTACAGAAATGTGTGCTGTTAGATGTAGAAGGTGCACTTCTCGAAAGAACTTGGGGGTCAGGATCTTGTTTTTCATTGAATTGCTATTGAAGATGTAATTTCACCTTCTTAGGTCTCTTCAGTTGTTTTACAGAACGAGCAAATCTGTTCTTCTCTACAGTGTAACTTAATCTGCAAATTATAAATTTTAACTTCTGATGGATTTAATATAATCATGAGAGATTCCTTATTACAAGCTCTATTCTATAACATAATGTGATTTCTGATAAATGCAATGGAATCTTATGAAAGAGTCTAGAAATTAGACCTGCTAGATAGGTTTCTATTTCTCTGTATGCCACTGCTTTTCTGCACTGTTTCCTTACATTCTTTGTAGGTCAATTTACTCAACTGTAAAATAAATATTAAAAAATATAATTATAAAATATACTTTCTTTAAAGTTTTTGGATATATTTGCATAAAATCTTGAGCACCTGGACAAAATAATGCAGGCTATCATTCTGCAGATGTTTAACCTAAACTGATGTTACACAGTCTTTCAAGAATATTTCTCTTCTTCAAAATGAACTCTTGGTGTTTTCCTCCCTTTGCAAAGTATTTTCTTCTTTGCAAATATTTTATGGTCCTTCAGAACCACTTAGCGTAGGGAAAAACAAGGACATTTTTCTTTGCACAAAATCTTTGACCATGAAAAAGGTCTTTCTCCTAACAGCATATGAAAATCTCAAAATCTATAATATTAACCTTGCCTTACAGAAGTTGGAGAAAATCTGAGCTCCTAGAAAACAATGTGATATTTATACTGTCCAATGTGACAGAATTGCACAATCAGAGCATGGACAGGTTGGCATGTACCTCGGGAGGTCATCTCATCCAGCCCCCTGCTCAGAGAAGAGTGAGACAGAGCAGGTTGCTCAGGGGTGTGTGCAGGTGGGCTTTGCACATCTCCAGGGATGGACATTCTACAACCCCTCTAGGCAACCTGTATCCTAACAGTAAAAGTACTTTTTCTGATGTTTAAATGTAATTTCCTGTGCCCATTGCCCCTTGTCGTGCAGCGGGCATCATTGGGAAGGGTCTTGGCTCTGTCATCTCTACACCCTCCCTTCAAGCAGCGCTAAGATCCACTTTACCCTTCTTTTCTCCAGGCTGAACAGTCCCAGCTCCCTCAGCCTCTCCTCACAGAAGAGATGCTCCAAGCCCTTCTGTGTTTCAGTGGCACTTCCCAGGACTTGCTGCAGTCAGTCCGTGTCCTTCTTGTTCTGGGCAGCCCAGCTCTGGACCTGGCACGCGCCGATATAATGTACTTGTTCCCAACAAGCAGATCTTCTTAAGTGGTTTGAGACAGCATGGTTCTACCTTCATTTATCCTCTTCAAATGAATTTTCATTAAAAGCTTTATCTTTTACCACCCTTTTACAGATGAAACACCTTGTAAAAATCAATGAGTGTTTAAGGTGTGGATCAATGGTATAATATGGCATTTAATCTTTATGTGAGAACAAACTGCTCTAATTGGCTACTCATTTAGTCTTAGGATCTCTTCCTGGCAGGCTGGCTAATGCAGACTCTCTGTCCTTCATATTTGTACATTATATTCTCTGACTTTTTGAACAGTTTTTTTCTCTGCTGCCTCCTCAGCTTTGCTTGTTACACCTAATTCAACAACACTTCAAGGCAATAATGAAAAATATTATTGTGGATTTAATATTTAACATCTTATCTTAAAATTGTTCAATATGGAAAACTCAGATGCAGTCAACAGGTATTGTGGGATCAGACTGACAGCAGGCTATTTAAACTTGTGGTAAGGAAATTATTGCTTGGAAAGGATTTAGATAAGAAAGAAATTGCAAGCTAAAAAATATTTAACTCAAAATGTAAAAAAGAATGTACAGAAACAGCAAAAGATCCTCTAAAAATCCCTAACCACATTCTCAACAACGATGCTTAACCCAGTAGAGAAAGGAACACAAGTTTCAATCACTTCAGACTAAAAATTTCTTACATTAACTTTTATTGTGCTCTGTCCTTCTCATATATAATACCATGCTGGTCCCACAGATGATTAACTGACTTTTTTTTCATGCAAACACTATTCTTTTAAAATAAAGCTCAATTTCTCTATGAATTTAGTGGTGAAAACACCAATATTAAGAACAGTTTACGTTTCTTTGAAGAATCTTAGGACAACCATACACATTTGAAAAAATACTTCTGAATGACTGCTAACTGAAAATCAAAGGCCAGATGGTTTTACTTCTGACTGGTAGAGAAGGGATAATGAGGCCATAAAACAAGCAGAAGATCCTAAATACAACTGGAGAGACAACAAGTCCCAGTTCCACAAGACCATGGGAATTCTTCAGGCAGATGATGAGCTGTGCGTCATCTCAAGGTAGAGGAATAGTCTGACTTGCACAAAGGCTGCTGCTCTCTTATCTAAAGTGTATCTATCTCCTGCACAGCCCAAGGGGATGGATCGGGAAGTATTTCCTGTGGATGAAATCAGCAGTTCTCCGATAGAACTGATTAAATCCTCTTGCAGCAAGCTGGAAATGTATTAAAAGTTATTTACTTCAGTTATGCATGCACCTATACACATTGAGTACTGGGGACTCGTACCAGAAAAAAGATTAAAGCCAATGATTTTACAATCATGTTAACTATATGATAGGAAATAATTAATGGAAACCACAAATTCTTGTGAAAAGAGTACAGCAGGAGAAAATTATTATTAGATTCCTAAGCCGCTAATAGATGCTAGCAGCTGCCTGACTCTGTGAATGCTTGGTAGCACACTGGGAAATCCTGAGGACAACATAGTGGCTAGGCAGACATTTGTCAATGAAACAGTGCTTTCAGCAAAAGTTATTCAATTTCTTTCTTTTCTTCCCTCAGGCAGTGGACTTTTGGGTGTGCAGCAAAGAGAATTTTAATAGGTCTCTGATTGAATCAGTAGCGTTTTCCTTAACTAAGAACAGGTGCCGCATGTTACCTTCTGTGAAGTGTGCCAGAATATTGGACAAACACTGGGCATATGTTTCATAAATAAGAAATAGGCGTATAGCAAATATATTTGCAATATGCTGTAGTCACCAGGTACTGAGGATATCATGAGATTTCATGATTAAAGTGTTTTGACAGGGCAGGAAAATAAAAGTATTAAAAATTTAAGCTTGAAAATAAAAAGAAATCAGATATGACATAACAAAAAAATTTTATACAGTTTGGGAATTGATGCAGGACACAGTAAGAACTTCTGTAAAAATGATCCCTCCAAATCTCAGGATACCAAATGATGCAGGTATAAACAACAGCAAGTTTGTTTGAATTTGGATTTCAAGTATTACCAGACACCCAGCAGAAAACTCAAAATAATTATAAGTATCCTAGGTTTGGGCTGTTTAAATTTTTTTACTTTTAAAGTCTTCTTGTCATTATCAATTTACAGAAAGATAGCTACAGCAGGCTATGAAACAGTTGGATAGATTCTTATTCAGCTCAGTGCTCAACATCAAGCATCTTTTTTGAAAGCATGTGTGAGCAATACCAGAAAGATTTACTTGGGTTCTCCATACAACATAGAAGTGTACAAAGATGAGCTATGAAAAATACTTTTCTAAATATCCTTTCCAGTTTCTATTACTAGAAATCAGTTTAGCTGGAGATTGCAGCAAAAAGCAAAATAAAATCGTACCGTATTTGGAAATCTACTATTTAAACTAGGATTAAGAAAGGAAAAGCCAGGAAAAATAAAATTGGCTTGTGATCACAGAATCATGATGATTCCATGATGTACATGATGATTCTGTGATGTGCAGCTGGTCATAGAACATGATCAAGTGGTCCACGTTAGCTCTAAACCTCTTATCACTGTTAGTATAAATATCATTACTGACTTGTCTCAAGCATTTTTCCTAAGATGTAAAGCATCCATTTGGGCAACATATCTTCTCTTAAATCTTCTAGTGAACTTGTCTATGCCTTTCTAAGCAAAAATCTGGTCCTGTCCACACATTTCCTCCTGCAACCAGCAAGGTGGATGAGTTAGAGAACCACAACTGCCTCTTATGATGGGCACTGCTATAGACCCACACAGAGATGAGATGACACCTTGTTAGTTGGAGAATGACAAGTGAAGCAGAAAAATGTTTACAGAAAGAGGTATGCATTCATATATGACCACCAAATAAGTAGAGAGTGAATGGCAAAGTCAACACTCTGAACTTTGATGGGACACAGTCATTAAAAGCATTCCAGGTGTTGAATGGTACTGGAGTGGGAATGGAAAATAACTGAACAGGATTGGCTGGCAACCAGACTGGATAGGGTCAAAGGATCAGGAGTAAGTAGGATAAGCTGAATCACTGAGGAGGTCTGACCCAGGAGAGTCAGGAGGATGTGTAAGAGCAGCACAGACAGATCAATGTGTGTCCACTCAACCAAATGAAAGACGCATTGGGGCAGAAGCAAAAAGCAGCACACACTAAAAGTAGGACAAACCACAAAGGACTATTAGGCCACCAACCTGAACTGGGAGATGAAGACCTAGAGCAGGTCCTAGAGCAGGCTCTTTACTATGGTCATACAGAATCAGCTTGTTTTCGCAAATATCACAATAACTGAAACGATTGCTAACAGGGAAGAAGTAGTAACCTGTGTGAAAGCCAACAGAGGAACCTCAGGCTAAGAAATCAGAAGAGCTATGAAAATGCACTATAATGTCCCTGTATCACACCAAATGCAAACAGTATTGGTGGAAACTGCGGCCTGTCTGTAAGCAGCATCGCTTTACTAAACACAGTTTGCCCTTGCAGACACCGAAAGTGCTTATTTTGCCACCCAGCACGCTCACAGGGAAGGTCTTACACAGCCCAACTACAGCTTCCTCAGGTTTAAAAACAATATAGACAAAACTCCACCTATAGTAATATTTTTTTTCCGTATGTAGGAAGGCAAACTCAACAGTAATACTGATGTCAAAGAAAATATTGTATTTGCTGATTATACCCTTATTTCTGAGTTTAGGTTGAAATAATACCTTTAATTAAAATTATTAAAACCTCAAATTAGGTTTGTGGTGGTGCATAAATGAACATCACAACTACAGTTATTAGAGAGTTGCCAATATTTAAAAGCATCAGAAGCCTGATGATTTTTTTTCCTTCAGAGAGAATTAGTCTACTACACTGCACACTGCTAAGATCCAAAGCACTCATAGAGTAGCACATCCTTAAAAACTGTTACAACAGATCTCAATATTTAAATTATCACTTGCAGTGTTGAGCAATTAAAACTGCCATGTATTTCTATTTCAACTGCCTGTGAGTCAAAAGAGCACCATCACATGGCTTACTGCATCTGCCAAAATGAGTGTGAATCTTTATTCATGCTGGCTACCTCTCCACTAGACAACTCCTCCTCACGAGAGGACAGTTTCCTCACCTATAACTTTCTGTGCCCCTTGAGTCTTTCAGGTATGTTTCAGATGCCTTCTTATGATCCACTACTTCTCCATGACCCAACAGAGAGTGATCACCACCACTGCAGTCTTGCTGCAGTTCTCTTCAATCCATCGGTGCAGACGGGTGTGAGCTCTGTGCCTGGCTCGCGGGGGAATTGATGAGATCCTGGCATCAGCGTTGCTTTGGGATGAACTCCAACTGACTCAGCTGAAGGCAGGACTTTGCCTAAGGTGTCTAAATGGCTCCCAATTTATTACGTTCTTAGAGTTAAGAAAATCATCTGGATGGACTGTGTCAGAATATCCTTAATAAGTCACGGAGAACAATCTTGTTAACTATTTACAAAGGAACCATTAAGAGCTGCAATAGCTGCTCAAGAGCTGTGCTGACTAATTAATACTTCCAGTGCCTTTCTGAGGGAGATCGTTACCCCCATTCATTTCAGCACTGGAAAACAGAAATATCAGCTAAGTGACAGCGAGCAGTGGTGAAAAATGATTCAAAGAAAGAAGACAGAAGAAAGAAGGCGGGTCTAGAAGACTAGATTTACAAACTATTAAACACACTCTATGTTGCTTTTAAGGTCTTTTTCCACGGGTTGTTTTCCATAAATTGAATGAAGGATTTCTGGCTGTAAACTGTTGCCTGAGGTAAAGAATCCTTTGATTAGCACAACGATAGCAGCAGGCTCCTAAGACTGAATATTCTGCCCACTGATTTCTAAACTGTGTTCTCCCAACCATCAACAGCCCCCAATTCTGTGATTACCCGATTGCAGCTGCGCCGAGCAACTGTATTTCCTGTGCAATGCTCAGAGTACAGATGGAGAAGCTAAGAGGGCTGGCAACCTTCTGCAAGCCCCAAAATCCTGAAAGTCATTGATCATGCCATTAGGTTGCATAGAGCCAGTCTACATTAATAAGCTACTATTGATTTAAGTTGGAAGTCTTTATTTTGCTTACTGGTTATTTCAGCAATATTCAAAATAGCAGAAATAATAACAGGGTAAGTTCTCTGCTTGTGGTGCAATTCCATTACAATAATGGCAATAAAATATTTGGCCCGAATTATTATTTTATGATTTATCATAACCATTTCTGAGATCTTGTGAAATATTTTTTTAATTTCATACCAACCTCTGAAAAATCAGAAGCACGTAATAGAAGGTAGAAAATTCTGATATTTGTAAATGAAAATGTGTGATTTTAATATATAAGCCATCTTTGTGGACTTACAGTAAATCTTACATAGTGGAAAAGAAACAGACCCCTCAAAACCATGCATGTAATGTACCAAAGTGCCATCGAACAACTTAAATAAGCCACAGACATGTCTTCCTCATGCCTTCCTCAGAGATGACTCCTTTTTTACTTCTGCAGCTCATGCGCTGTGGTTGAGGAAATATTGTTATTATATTACAAATTTAGAGGGTCTGTGTGTGTTTTGTTTTAGCATGATTTTAAAAAATTACTCCCAACACCTCAGTTACAGAACATCATTAAGTCAGGGGATTGTTCCCATCTGTCTGTGCTCTGGTTCAACTCCGACAAGACAAACAACCAAGCTTTAAAATGTATTAATTTTATTTTCTATTGCTTTGAAGAAAGAAAAAGTAAAGAATGGAAGAAGACAAGAAATAACAGCACAGTGTATGATGCAACACAATAACTAAACAGTGTTAAATGTCATTAACATTCTGGAAATATTTGTGGCCTTTCATACTCGTGAAAAAATGAGTCTACGTAAGCAACATTTCCTTTCCAAAACAATACCAAGAGCGTTTCATTTAGCAGGGAAATGGTCACTAATGTGACATTAAAGTGACATTAACCTTTTTTGTAAATGAAGATTCACGTCCAAAACTTGTAGTTCAATACAGCAAGCATATTCCTCCCTTACACAACAAATAAGATAAATTTCTGATGATTCCAGGGAAAACTGTTGATCATCTAGAATGTTTACTCCACAATTTCAAAGCATGTCTGAAGGTCATACTGTTGTTCACTGCCATAGATTTCAATAAATCAGCTCAAATATCATTAACAGAAAGCCAAGCACAGAGTTAGAGCAACAGCTGCACTATAAATTCTTAGAGGACCAATACAAAAGGAATTTACAATGCAAAAGAAAGGTAAAGAGCAGCATTACCCGGGGGACAATAAGAATCTAATAAATGAAGGAATAAATAGTGTTTATTGCCAAAGGTGTAAGACTGAAGATCTTAAGCAAAAAGTGATTATTCAGAAACAACTGAGAAAATAGGAGATTGTGTAAATCTTCAGTGAATAGAGGAGTTTATTTTGTGGCAGGAGACAACGTGTAAAAACACGTACAAGCAAAGGAACTAAAAAATGAAGTGAAAGAAAGAATATGTTAAGGGAGGGTCCTAAATGGCACAGTTGGCATGAAGAGAGAAGGGGGAAAAATGAGTAGAAATAGAAGCAAGAGAAGAAAATAAGTTTTAATAAAACTCAGAAAGTTCATTAGAATTTTTTTGCCCTGCAAAACTTTTCCCAGATTACAAGGTTTCATTTTCATTAGATTTTTCAATGAAAAATATTGACTTTTTGTCACAGAAAACAGAGTTTTCCCTTATACAGCATTTTCCCACAATTTTCTGATGGCCCTTATGGAAACCTGTTGCCTCATGACAGATCTATTCTACTATCTTGCCAACAAATATGTACACATATAAACTTCAAGTCAGCTTAGGTACCAGTAACAGCTGTGGGAATGTGTGATTCAGTGTAGGCTATCAAACCCATCTGAAACACTGTGTGTCATGATGGCTCCATCAAGGTCTGTTTTGCCACAAACATCCATACTAATTTAGGATTTACTTGTGTAGGACAAGTCAGGCTCTACACTGTGACTACATTTTGGGTTGATCACTTGAGTGATTTGCTCCAGATTTCAACGAGATTGGAAAACTACACCATTTCTTTGCATCCTGCTGACTGACCTAAACTCCTTCTTAGCAGGCTTCGTCAGGAGGACTTCAGCCATTAGGACCAGCAGGAAAACTGAATAAGAGGCGCTAGTGAAACAAGAAAAGTTTTAGCTAAGAGATTTTGCAGATATGAAGAAAGCAAAAGGACAAGCCAGTGGATGAGTCCACCAGAGTGAAGTCAAGAACCTGAAGGATCTAAGGCTGGGACAGTAGCTTTAGAGAAACAAAGGTACAGAGCAGGGATGGAGGAATGGAAGGCTTTTTCCAGATCTTGCAAATACTGCCTTTAAAGAAGATGTTCCCAAGAAATCCTTTACAAAAGGATAAAGAATATTCAAATCAACTGGGATTTATCAAAAGTATTAAACTCATTTTACTCCAAACATTAAATAATCAGTAGATTGGAATGGTTTTCTGCCAAGCTCCTCTACTGGAACAGCTAATGAATGACCTACTGTGCTACAAATTTCTCATCCTCCACAATGTCTTACACCAGGAATCACTGCTAATAAAGTGGGAAGAAATAACATCTATTTTCAGAGAAGCTATTATCAGAGCAGAATTGCTCCGTATAATTTAAATGTTAAAAAACAAAAACAAAACCCAAACAAACCAACAACAAAAATCCAGAAGAGGACTTTAAAATAATGGAATCTGAGTCAAATGTCTCCAGCCTGAGAGAACAATTAATCTCAAGAGAATATGTACTGTCAGTCTCTTGAAATCTTCTCCAGTCTGCTTTTACTCTGCACTGAGTAGCATAAAAAGGAGGAAATTGAAACCTCTGATTTCTGGGATGAATAGATCTGGACAAAATAAAGCATTAAGTAACATCAACATTCAATAAGAACATTAGTGAAATAATACAAATGAGACAGCCCAACCAATTACTCAGTAGGAAGAAGACTAAGTTGTCCTGCTTGGCTCTGGCAGCTTTTAGTTGACCAGTGATACAAAATAAATACAAAACTCTCCTAATAATCCCATGATGATTCTCCAAACTCCATACTTCATTACCAATTACTTTTTTTATTATTTGATTGGTATAGCAACTGAGATCAAAGCCTCTTTGTGCTAGGCAGAGTAAGAAACTAATAAAAAAGTCACCTGCTCTCTTGCTCTCCGTTAAAAGGATTTTTCAATGCATCATACCCATAGGTAGGGTTTTAGAGTTTCCATGTGGGAAAGTGGAGCCTTCATAGTCTCCATGTGGAGACTGCGATAATACTTCAATACCGAGAAACCTAATGACTTCAGCTAATTTGAAACAGCCGTTAATTTCAGTACCTTGCTAGTATGGGATCAACAGCACAGAGAACTGAAGGTTAAGCCCAGAACTGAGGACTGAGCCCGAAAAAGTCAAGCATTGCTATTGTGAATTTTCTGCATCCAAAGAAATTCCCATAATAAGCCTGTGTAATACTGACTACACCCCTAGTAACTAAATCCAGAGAACGTTTTCAGGTATTAGCAATACGGCCCGAGGTCATTCATAAGATCTAGAGGACTCCTTTGGAAACAGAAATCTAGCAGCCAGGCTTGTTTAGCAATTCAAACAGTGTGAAATAGCCAGAAGGTGTGATTTCTTTAGATTAATAAAGAATAACCCAAAGGACTCTGAAGTCAAAGCACAACTAAAGAACCAGTCAAAGCTTCAGCACTTCATCTCATCAGATTTTTGACAGCATGTCCTGAGAGTGACTATTTTATCATCAAAGTGACACAGACTCTTTAAGTTTTGTTCACTGAACCAGCAATCTGGTGCGGAACCAACTATAGTCCCATTTTACCAATTCGGAAATCAATTTTAAATACTGACCGGATTATACTGACCCTCAAAGGGCACAATATCTTTCAAGTATTTTATTTTTTTTATTTTGCTTTCCATCAGAGGAGACATTTCTGAATAACTAAAACTACATGTGCCAAAGCTCTGTTGTAATTCCCCTAACTTAAATAGGCTCTGACTACTTACAGACCTGACCCTAGAGAGTTACTTCCCTCCCATACATGGTTTATTTACAATTACAGGTAAAACAATGTCAAGGGACCATTTTGCCTAAAAAAAAAAAAAAAAACCAAAACAAAAAAATCATGTCACATCCCACTTCTACAACTGTCTTTTCCTCACTTATCAGTATGTGAATGCTTTCTCCTTTGTTTTATAGCCTATATCTCCCTCTCTCAATATTGTGGTTGTAGGATAGCCCTGTGTCCTCGTGATGGTGGAGAATGTTGCCATAGAAAAATGCCCCAAATATTCATTTTGTCCCTGCCTGGTACACAGTGGAATCATGGCAAGGCAAAGCATGTTCCACTTCTGGTACAGAGACTTTTATCCTGTGATTGTCAGTAAATAAAGTACAAATTAACAATGGATACTGACTTATGCCATAATAAGTGATTTACTAATTTTAATTGAATTTCATAGCATCCCTGAGAACTCAGTTCAAGACTTTTTTTAACAACCCTGGCCTTAGTTCAGTAATATAATTAAACAAATTAAAGCTTTAGAGCTTAAAAGTTTAAGCTGAAATCAATAAGAGTATCCACACATAAAACTATTCACAGGCATAAGAAACTTGTTGAAGTACGGTCTTTGCAAGGGACAAGTAGGGGCTTTTGCAGAAGTTGCAGATGCCCTATACTTCAGGAAAGGAGATACGCCTTATTCAAAATTCAGCATTCAGCAGCATCATTCACTCCTCACAGAGCACAAGCCTCAAATATTTCAATGAGAATGAAGCATTTATCACTTTCGACTGGGGTATATGATTAATCAAAAATAAACTGATAATCATGCTTTCTTAAATTTTGGACAGTGAATGAAGTGCTGACTCCCATCATTCATTACATTTGTTTGTCTGAGAGCTGGTATGAGAGAAGGAACGTTCTTTAGCTATTTTCTAAAATGCCTATTATGGGGATATTCCAACTATAAAACAGAGGAATCAGAATCACATCAATAATTGTAGAAAATATATTTCCGTCTCTTTCATTTTATCATTTCAGCTGCCTTTAATAATTTGCTTATTAATATTTTCCCTCTACTCTTTCTTTTCACATCACACTAATAACCATCATCATAAATAATTCAGCGTATTTTATCAGGAGATTTGCCCAAAAGGCACGTCCTCTGTCTTTGCCAATTCAGAGTCACCTGGGTTTCTTCCCCTGGGGAAGCCAGCATGACCTTCTGGGGCTCTGCCCTTCATCCAAGGGCAATGAGAAATGCCATCCCAGGACCACCTCTGGCTATTGCCCTGGGGCTTGAGCGAGTAGCAGTAGTAAGCACCGGCGTGCTGGGGACATGGTTCTGGGCTTGTCTTCTGTCGCTTAAGCTCATTCTACACAAGACTAACTTTTAAGTCATATTCTTGGTTTTTGTCTTAGACAAGCTGCCCTTCTATCCCAGACAACTCAGTTTCTAATCAGGAGAAAAAAGAACAAGGGATGAGGAGTAAAGCAGCACGCCATAGAAAACTACCCTAAAAAACGCTGTATAGATTGTCTCCTTTAATGAATAATGAATCACAAGTACAAGTGTATTTGGAAATTCTCCAGCAGGTCATTCCCGTACCTTCAATGACAATACTACTGGGATAAGAAGTAACAGCCAACAGTGTCATGGAGATCAAAACAGCCTTAAATAATGTTGACTTCTGTATTGTCAGCTCAGACATCAGCTTCTGAATGAATTGGCACTGAGCAAGAAATAGACCTGTTTCAGGATACTGTGTCTTTTGTGGGCAAACAACTTCTTCAATAAAACCTCAAGTAACACTGCTTTAGACAAATTCTGCATGAAATACCTCCAAACAATGACACCATAACAAAAATCATAACCCTTTAAAGGAACTGCCCTTGTTTTTATCATCTGTGACACAGCAATGAATGTACCTCCTACAACATGCTTCATATAGGACAAGCAAATAAATCCAAGAGGTTAGCAACAACTTTAGGGTAGCATTAAAATTTATGCAATTATGCCAAATCTTAAAAGACAACCTGAGCATTTGCTTGCTTGTATAATTCTCCCACTGAAATCTTTAAAAAGAATTGCACCTCTTCTAGGCTTTAGTAAACAAGATCCCCCTGCAGTCCTCCTTTTCCTCACCTGGTATCCAAAGAGTTTCCTGCCCCACGTCAAATCCCCTGCAGTCCTCCTTTTCCTCCAAAGAGTATCCAAAGAGTTTCCTGCCCCACGTCAAATGGTTTGAACCATCAATACACATTTTTATGAAACAACTTAAGCAGCTGAGTTCTACCTAATGTGGATAAGACTCTGAGTGTATCACTTGGGTAATGGGAAGCTGGGAACAGTTTGACAAACAGGATTTCCTGTCTAACAAACACAAAGTGTTTTGTACAACATCCATTCAGACCCTCTCCTCCCCATGGCCCAGTCTGCGCTGGGAGGTCTGAGCTCTTGAGTTCTGCAGGATGAGTACTGGGGTTGCAGCCCCAGAAATGGATAAAGATTGAATCATTCATGCTTTGGTGTTACTGTGACATCCACTGAACAGTTACTTGGACTTTTTTAAAGTGGTTTTGTTTAGGATATAGAATATCACCTTTTTCTCTCCAGATGTCTATCTTTGACTTGCTGGTATGTCTGACACGTGTGTTGGTCTGTTGTGAACTAAGGAAGAGCAGGAATTTATACGAAGTAGGCTGAAAATTTTGCTGGCAAAACAATAACAGTTGGTAGGAATTTAAATTACAAAGTTGTTCCCTTTATATATCATCTCAACATCCCATGACCAATGGAAGATTTCTCAGCTTTAAATTAATGGGTTTAAATATCTTCCTTTAACATAAAAAGCCTTTAAAGTCTGTGAGCTTTTTCTCCCTTCACTGTCAGAGGTTAGATAATAAGTAGAGATCTAAATAAGGCCATCTCTGTCTTTTAGCCAGATAATGCCTTTTAAAGCTTGTGTGGCATAAGGAACACTGGCAATGGAGATGCATTATATTAAATCATCCATTGACAATATACAGAATACATTTGAAGATAATGAATCCTATCTTACGATCCTACAGAGTAGCCGTGCTTTCACATCCTTCTCTGTTTAAACAATATTGTTCCATGCCATCAAAATAAATAAATTTCCTCACATACATGAATTATGTATTAAACTTCTTAGCCTGATATGCACATAAAGAAAGAAAATTATGGTTGAAGCCAACAGTGTAAATTGCCTTTTTTTGAGGTTTTATGCTAAGCTCTAGAGATTTATCACTTGAGAAGTGGATCTTTTGGTCATATTTATTGACCCTAACTTTTTTCTAAGGACTTTTTGCCTCTTAGTAAATTGAGCAGCAACATAAAATGGTAAATTTCCTTCTCTTTGTCCTCATTTTGTGTAATGCTAGCTATCTTTGTTGTGCTTTGGGGAAGTAAGGAAATATTTATCTGTTCTGATTATTGATTTTTGAATAAAAATTCCAATCTGGTACTGGAAATCTACTAGTGTGCTTATCAATGATCTGCATATTCTATACAGCTAACGTAAGCATACTTAGAAGGGAGAAGGGACAATTTCCATCTGTATTTAAAGGATTCTCCATGTACAGTGTCACTGCACAGAGAAAAGGCAATTGTCTCATTGGTTCTGTGCTCTTTTCCCACATCACCTAAAGAGACCAAACAAATCACAGAATCACGGAATTGTTGGAGTTGGAAGGGAGCTTCTAGAGACCATCTAGTCCAACTCCCCTGCCAAAGCAGAATTGCCTATAGCTCATTACTCAGGACTGCAGCCAGGAGGGTCTTAAAAATCTTCAGAGAAGGGGACTCCATGACCTCCCTGGGCAGCCTGTTCCAGGGCTCTGTCAACCTCATCCTAAAGAAATTCTTCCTCAAATTTGAGTGGAACTTCCTATGTTCCAGCTTGTCCCCCTTGCCCCTAGTCTTGTCACTGGGAACCACAAAGATCACAGAAAAGTGAAAGAAGATGGAAACAAGGACTTGAAGATAATTTTTTTCTTGTCTAAAACTTCCCAAAATTCCCAACAAAACTTTACAAACAGTTATATGTGCAAATCTTTTCACAGTCTTGGAGTCACAGCTCCTATATTCTGAATGGCATGAGTATGCAAATAAACTGAAGCCCAGTGCTGACCATGGAGCACAAGCTGTGGTGCATGATATGTGGTGAAACACCTCTAGACCTTGAATAATTTTCCTGTCTGCAGTGGCAAGAGCTATCCAGTCTCTCAGGAACAACTTGGACAAAACCTACTGACAAGAACCTCTCCTTTCACTCCTTTGCTTTATCTCCATTTCTACTCTTTCTCATCTTTCTTGTCTCTCCACTGATATTTAATCACACAGAGCCAACTGAGGCTACATTGTATTACAATTCCATTATTTTATTTAAAATTTCAACTGTATGTTTTCTGGTGGTATCAGCTGACACTGCATTGCCCCAACTAATTATTCACCTTTTATATATCATTATTCCTTGTCAGTTTATTGCCTGTACATTATGCTACTCAGTCACACAAGCTGGGGACCAATCTGGGAGGACCAAAGCAAACCTGAAATCCACTTTCTGATTTCAGAATCCAGTCAATCTTAACAAATCTTGGGCTGGATTTGTGTAAAGTCTAGTGTTTCACAATTTCTTCCAGTCATTGGGTAAACTCCTGGGTTACAGTTTTTTGAGTTTCGATAAAAAAGGACAATTTATTCACAATGTGCTCATAAAACAGAAAGTTCTGCTTTCCACCGAGTTATCCTTATTAAGATGCAGTTCTTGGGAACAATTTATTGACTTTTTTTTGGATACTGGCCTAGGTCTCTGGCAGTTTCTGCATCCCTTTATGCAGACTCTGTTGCAAAAATGAAACTCGGCCATCTGAACATTTAATTCTTTCCATCTATGTGGCATATTATTTTTAAAAATACTGGACAGTTGCAATTCATGACCTATGGAGGTTTTCCTGAAGTCCCTATGGATTCACAAAGGTAATTAAGAGAGACAGCAAGGCTCTAGATATTTAAATCCAATATAAAGAATAGAAAAGCTTATTCCAAAAAGCTTCTACCCTTCAAGGCTGAATATTATACATTAGGTTTCCAGAACACAAACATATGTTTATCACACTGTTAGTATTTTGGCCTTGTTTATTCTTACTTTAATATTAAAACAAGAGGAGTGTGAATATTCTTTACTTTGAATAGAGGTCACTGAGCTGAAAAGGTTGAGCCATGGAGAACAAGATGAGACAGACACAATCAAGTTGGCCAGAGTCCATTGCTACATTCTGATGATGCTGTATTTCTTCACATAGATTTAAATGATGTATAAAACTTCTAATGGCAAAAACAACTAATGGCATACAGTGTCCAATCCAAAATTCCCTCAAGTCAATGAAGGTCTTTTAGATTACAAATCAAAATATCTATTGTCAAATTAGAAAATAAAGCACATATTTAAGCATCCTGTAAAAATCCTTTTTAGTACTGCAAATTGTTCTCATTACTGAGTTTCAAAAAATAAAAGATGAAAGCAAACAGAATTTGAAAGTTTCTAATCATAAATAATTTCTAGCTTTTTCACAAACAGGCCATGCTACTTTGCTTTCAAATTTCATTTTCCAAATAAATTATTATCAGTTGTTCAAAATGAAAAATGAAACTGGTTTTAATATTATATGTCATATCACGTATGTAACAAGACACTACATCAGGTCAGGTTAAATCCAGTAATGTAAGGTAAGCATCAAAAATAAGAAAGAATGATGCCACTGATGGCTGTTTCCAATTATATTTTGTACCATGTCCTCTATTTTCTAAGTATTCCAAATAGTCTTTCCCAGAAAAATTTATGAGTAAATTTGTATTTCTCTGCACAAATCCCCCAAAATCAAGGCAGGAGTTTACCACTTCATTTCTCAAGTACAATCAAGCATGACTAGCAAAGTATTAACAGAGAAAACCCTGCAAATTCAGAATACTCTGATGTGTTTTCGGTGTTACAGTAGGGAAGTGTCAAATCTGCAGTCAGACTTTTCACGGGGCTTTGAATCTGAGAGACCAAAGTGTCAAAAATAACTATTACAAGGATTTTATATACTTTAAGTACACAGGACTAGAATTCCCTTGATGTAAACTCATACCACCAGTATAGCACTGAGAATCTCATGTACCTTAAAAACAAGAATAGAAAATTCTAGATTGCTGAAGAAAAACACTATTAAAGCTAAATTAAACAACAAGTCAATGCAGGGATAAATTTTGCTATAAATGTGCACAAATCTGGAAAAAGTATGCTTTTGATTTTTTTACATGAGAGCAAATTGAGAGCAGGATACTAAATGTAAAAAAGACCATAAAGCACACCTCCTATCTATATGATTTTTTTGGACTGTAAGAGATTTCTGTGCACTACATACATCTTCCCACTGCTGTGCACTGCATTGTAATACGACCATTACTTTTTCTTTATCCTAGTGAGGCCTATATTTCTGTGCTTGTAAAGCTCGTTGGCTTGTGAAGTACTTTGAGCTGAAATGTATTATATTAATGCAATCATCATTCTTATAATGGCGGACGTTCTCAGAGTACTTCCTTTTATCTAGATTAATACAGTAAGACAGCCAAGTTGAGTTCAGTAATGATAGAAATATCATTTTTGCATTTATTAGACATCAGCTGATGCCTGTGTGCAATACTGAACTAAAGTGAGCAAAACTTCCACTCTTCCTCTTGCACTAGAGTCCCCATGCTCTTTGGAGGACTCCTTCAACGCTTCCCTTGGGAATCCTGTGCAAAGCCCCTGGATTTAGGAGAGGCAGAGCATAGAAACAGGCTTTCAACATCCTGACTGCGTTAGTAACCTAACTTCTTCCTGCTCTTTCCTGCTCTGGGTTTTTTGATAAAACAGTAAAGATAAATGGAAGCTCCCTTTCCTTTCCATGAAGTCTCAAAGGCAAAAGAACCACATGCCCATAGACCTGAGTCTTGCACTATTATGAAGTTCCACCAGGCTTTGTAAGTTCTCTCACTCTTTTAAAGACTATTCTCGCTTTTTTTCCTACCCTCAATCGGACAAACCTGAGCTGTCCTATTAAATGAGTATTTAGAAGAACAAGGAAGATGATCACAGAATCATAGAATGGTTTAGGCTGGAAGGGAACTTGACAATCACCTAGTCCAAACCCCCCTGCCACAGGCAGGGACACCTTCCTCTAGACCAGGTTGTTCAAAGGCCCATCCCGCCTGGCCTTGAACACCTCCAGGGACAGGGCATCCACAACTTCTCTGGGCAACCTGTTCCAGTGTCTCACCACCCTCACAGTAAAGAATTTCTTCCTGAGATCTAATCTAAATTTCCATATACTGAGTGGGTTCAGCCTCTGTAAATTACTGTCTATGGCCACTGACCAATGGAGGGAGCAAGAAGTCATCAGTTTCCCTCACTCAGTAACCGTTAGATAAAGTTAGGCAAGAAGGACAAGGATCTTCAGATCTAGAAATGCACTAAGGCTACAGAAGAAAAGATTAAGGTATTTCTGATACCATCCTGAGTCCAGATGTGGCTTACTACCTGCCTGCTGAACCATTCTGATCTTATAAACTGTGAATGAGATTCAATCAATAACTAATAGTTAAGTTAAGATAGGAGAGAATCTACACTACAGGTGGAGAAGACAAATACATATATAAGCTTATGTGAAAATAATGCTATTAATTTGAAATTAGTATGTCTTAGACTAACTGTATAAAACTGAGGTGCTTTATTTCCATACAAGCAGAAAACTTCCATAGGGATGTGTGACAATTAATACTTGCTTGTGTACACTTTGAACTCTGAAAACTCAAGGCTGAAACATGGTTAGATATTGGTGGCAGCTTTCTGCAAAAACAAAGCAGAACAAAACAAAACAAAACAAAACAAAACAAACACAAAAAACCCCAACCAAGACTCTCAGCCTTAAAAAATAAAAATAAAAAGACAAGCTAGGAAAAATCTTTGAAACAAAATGTGGTGTGTGAAGGCTATTCTAGACTGTCAGTTCTTAATCCCAAGACAGGAGGAGCTCTGTATGCACTGGCAAACTCAAGTGCTGTTATTGTTGAACTGTTCGACAGTACAACACAGGCAACAAATCCTACAGGCTACTTGCAAAGTTCCCTGATACCTGGAGGGCTTTTGTCAGGGCTTAATGAACTGTAGATGTAGAAAAATAAAGGGAGACATTTAATTCCTTTCTTTTTGTCCTAATTCCTACAATTTTCACTCTTATAATCTCATTTTCTTAAGGAATTTAACTGTGTTTCCTGTCTTAACTATTTTCTTTATGTCGTCAGTTTCTGCTAGTATTTACAGAACGGGTCTGCTGAGGTCAAGGTCTGAAGGAGGCTATCACGCTATGTGCCTTCCTATCCTGATCCAGGCAGCTTTTCTCCACCCATTATTTTCTTGGGTATATAGAATTGCAGAATAATAGAATCACAGAATCATAGAATCGTCTACGTTGGAAGGGATCTTAAAGATCATCTAGTCCAACCATCAACCTAACTCTGACAAAAAATAAATAAGAAATAAGCAATAAAAAAAAAATCACTAAACCATATTCTTGAGGACCATGTCAACCCGTCTTTTGAACACCTCCAGGGATGATGCCTCAACCACTTCCCTGGGCAGCCTATTCCAATGCTGGATAACCCTTTCAGTGAAGAAGTGTTTTCAAATATCCAATCTAAACCTCCCCTGGTGCAACTTGAGGCCATTTCCCCTTGTCCTATCTCCTGGGACTTGGGAGACGAGACTGATCCCCGCCTCTCTACACCCCCCCTTCAGGTAGTTACAGAATGCAATAAGGTCTCCCCTCAGCCTCCTCTTCTTCAGACTGAACAACCCCAGCTCCCTCAGCCTCTCCTCATAAGACTTACTCTCTAGACCCCTCACCAGCTTTGTTGCCCTTCTCTGGACCCGCTCCAGCACCTCAATGTCTTTTTTGTGGTGAGGGGCCCAAAACTGGACACAGTACTCGAGGTGGTGCCTCACCAGTGCCAAGTACAGGGGGACCATCACCTCTCGGGTCCTACTCACCACACTGTTCCTGACACAGGCCAGGATACTATTGGCCTTCTTGGCCACCTGGGCACACTGCTGGCTCATGTTCAGCCTGCTGTTGACCAAAACCCCCAGGTCCTTTTCTGCCAGGCAGCTCTCCAGCCACTCTTCCCCAAGCCTGATATGCATCGCCAGAAAAAATGGTGAAAACAGGGAAAAGAGCAGAGTTGTGTCACAGCTTCCTTAATTTGTACTCAAAAACTTAATGAGTTTTAGCTTATCTGTTTAACTTTTCTCATCTCAGTTCACCAGCAACAACTGAATTTCATAAAGACAGTGAGGACATGGAGGGTACTTTGTGTATGTGTGTTCACTGCAGGTTCTGCTGTCTCCTTGGTGAATTCCCTACAGGAAAGAAAAACTCAACTAAACCCTGCCTTTTTTTGGTACAATTTTCCCTTCTATCTTTGTGTCTCTCTGTTGAGCCTAGGAAGAAGGGCTGATGAATGAAGCATGGGAGCTGAGGCTAGACACGTAACGCCACAGCTGAGTTCTGCAAATGATGGTGGGAACGGGATCAGACACTGTTCAGGCCCCGCACGTGCTGCTTTGGAGATAAGCCATCAGTGACAGATGACGGCACTGGGAAGATCCACAACATCTTTGCGTCTGTGTGGCACCTTTGTTCAGCGCTGCTGCTGCAGTGACACCGTGACTACTGCAGCGACTGCTGTGGCAACAGTGGGTGACAGAATGGCTACCCCTAGTCAGAAGAAAACTCATGAAACTTACTTCTGGAATTTTTGTAGCTACAGGGTTTGTAATAATGCATTTGCATTATAAAACTCATTGTGAACTGACAATGGCATAGATGCAATAGTGAAATTCTGTCCTGCAGACAAAGCTTCAGAGACAAGCAGCCAGATTCATGATCATTGTAAAGAGCAGACACCAGAAAATCCAGTAAAGGATCCCTGCTGGTCTGAGGAGTTCTGGGGAAAGGTGTCAAAGGAAAGGAGCCCCAACCTGCAGAGTCTTGAGGCTATGACATACTTCTGAAGCTTCATGTTCCCTGAGAGAATTTTGAGGAAGATAAAGCACGGTCTTCAGAGCAGCAGGCTGAACTGCGAGCTGCTATCGCAGGGACTTTGCTTCCAATCCTGCTAATAAAGCACACTGAAAAGTTCCCCCTTGTCTTAGAGGAAGGGAAACTGATTGCTCAGTCAAGTCTGGTTGCTTTCTGTTGTTGTTATTTTTCTGTGATTGTTTCTTTTTCCTTTGCCACTGCAGAACTCCCAAAGGCATACTAACTCACGAGAGACTCAGCCGCAGGATTAGGTTAATTTTTAATACCTGGTGAAGGCATGTCTGGTGTAGATGACAAGAAATTGTAAGAACTTCTGCTGCTTGTGATGCAAAGAGCTAAGTCCATGTTAGCAATTTTTTTTATAGCTAGCATGACTTCTGCCAGAGGCTAACAACAAAACCTGAAAGTATGTGAGGAAACATTTCCAGTAGTTTCTGCTCTCTTTTCTAGCCTGTGAAAGGGCGTTAGACTCAATGTTAGTCTCAAAAGTGGCATTGTTCAGTATGAGAAATGCAGTCTCCTTTCTAGTCCTGCCAACATTAGAGGCAATAGGTGCAATGCATGTCCTCTTGACATATTTTATAAAGAATGAATTGAAATGAATTATGAAAGTGACCATAATCAGATAATTTTCCTGTTCACTCACAGAAATATTTATCTCACGGGGGAAAGCATGTACTAAACTACCCTATATCCTCTTGTTTTTCTTTAAAAATATATCCCTTTTTTTATGGAGTTTTACATTCCAGTTTCTATGTGCTTTCATTAATTTATAGAACTTACTAGTTCTAGGCATCCTCTTAAAATCTTGCTTCACTGAGCTTCTGATACGTTAAATGGTGTAATTTATCACTGTTGAGCACGTGGAATTTTGGACATACTATCTCAAATGTAATCTCTATTCTTACATGATTCTTCTTTTAATAAGAATTTATAATCTCTTTGCCCATTAAAAAAACACAGCTCAACAAAAATATTGCAGAGATTATTTCACTATGTGGCTCAGCAAATCTGAAGAGACAAACTGCTTTTTTTTTAGGAACTGCTGGAAAATTCAGGGAACCAATCCAAAACCTGGGCATTTTCTCTTAAAGTCCCTGATGATGCCTATTCAGCTGCAAATGAGCAGTCAGGTAGAGTAGCTCCTGCCTGTTAACTCCTGGGTGTCCTGGGACCATTAGGGATTTTATGCTCCAGCCACATCTGGCCACATGCTCTGTATCTACCTGGCAGGTTGGTCAGCTGGAAGGAAGTCCTGGGTAGATCCAGAGCCACGGATGCTGCTTCAAGAGCTGCTGCCTGAACCCAACACCACACCCGAGTTGCAGAAATATGGGGGGAGCAGGCAGGACTCCGAGATGCTCTGACACACAGAGCCTGCACAGGCTGCTGCATATTTCTGTGTTTACGCCTAAGTGAAAAGCTTGTATCATCCAAATGCTAACCCACATTTTCACAATGAAGCAGGTACATAAATGACAAAATTATAAAGCCATATGACTTCCAAAAAAAAAAAAAAAAAAAAAACAACCCAAAACCATTTTCCTATTCCTTTGGGCTGTACATTAGCATGTAGGAGAGTAATTCTATTAAAATTGTGTATCCTGTTCCTAAATTCAGATGGGTTTTGTCACCTCTGCTGGGATGGAGTTCCAAAGCCCAAGATCTATTGCAGAAGATATCCAAACCCTCCTCCTACCCTGTCTGGACTGATTCAACCCCATTATAACACAGCGTCTCTCCAAGTGCCTGCAGCACATTGATAAAAGTGGGTTTGAGCTACAATGGCAGTTTTTTACTGGCGTGACTGAAGGTGTGGGCAGATGTAATTCGTCTGACATTTCTATTATGGGGCTGATCGTACCTTAAAGTGCAGCAGCTATTTGCTACATAATCATGAGTCAGCTCTCATTGACTCGGTGAGTACAGATCATCGTTTTCTCAGAAACAAATCATCTTCTTTCAATAGCTGCAGAATTCTCTCAGTAGCTTCTGACCTAAAAAGGTGTATTTGTCCCAATTTTCCCATGCTAGAGTGCACATGGCAATGATGAACAGGATATATATTTCTTTCCAACACACTTTTCAAACTACCTTAATTAGTATCCATAAAAAGGACTAAAGTAGCAATTAACTAAATAATGCATGTTGCTCATCAAAAAAATATGTTTTCTAAAAGCGACTCAAACCCTTTTTCGCCACTTATTTCATCACCCTGCAGGTTATTCATCCATCAAGCAAGAAATCATCATGTACTACCCCAGACACATAACTTTCCTGTTGAGAGTTAGAGCACTATCTTATAGTGATATCTGACCACTCAAATACTGTTCAGTTTTACTCTGCCAAATGGCTTATGGTGTGTCTTGATTAATTCATGTCAGGCCAATCTAGTTAATTCAGTGATTTCAAGTTCCTTAAAGTTTCTGAAAGCTAAGGGTGCTCAGCACCTTGGGAACATTGCTCAGCTGGGTCAAACCTTTCTAATTTCCTGTGAAAGTAACAATAACAATCGGTATTTCTACTGGTTTTGTTAATTTTACATATATTTGCCACCAGATTTGAAGCTGGAGTCACTGAGTTTTATGAAGAACATTTGGACGCAGCCTGTAGGAGAGATGTATCTAATAACACTTCTTATGCTAAATATAAATTAAAGAGCTTTATGTTGCTAGTTTATAGGTGTGACATTTTGAATTAATATGGGCACTAAAGTTGAGGTACAATTCCTGGTACTGAATTGCTGAAGCACAGTAGCCTATTTCCACTACTTCAGAAACTGGCTCAATCCTTACAGTCATGTCAAAAATTGAATATTCATACTGCAGGTAACAAAGGACTAAGAAAACACAAAATTCCGCTGAAGTATGAGGGGAGTGTGGTATGCTGTACACAGAGATTAATCATGAATAACAAGACTAGCAATATCAAAAAGGAAAAGATGCTTGGCATGGAGTACCTCTTTTTCAAGCTTTATCAACAACTCCTGTGGGCAAAGATGTGGTGCATCACAGGTTGAGACCTACAGGGAATACAGTATTGAGTCCACCACTCTGATTTTGCACAGATTCTAAAGGGTACAGCTGAATAACAGGAGAAAGGCAAAAATGGCTCTGCTCCACATTGTCCACTCTCACAACAGGGCAATTCAAACCCAAAGGATCAACACCAGCACCTGAATGTTCATCCTGACTCTGGCAACACTGTCTGTCCTCATTTCATGTCTGGTGAAACCTCCTCCATGAAGAGCAGCAAGGAGAGTGAGGGATTCCCTTTGTGGCTAATATCACTCCATCAAGAGCTATATTTAGGGATGTGCTGGAAGAAATGCTGATCTATTGTGGCAGCAGCCTTGATATAGCCCTTACCCTTATGTGTCACAGGAGCTGAGCGTTTTGGGTGCTGTTTAGAGAGCATGGAAGGATGGACAGCCAGTCAGCCTGAAACAGTCATTTAAATTCTTGACTGTATGGGGCTTCTCGAGGGACCCAGCTGAAGTATAAATGATTCCCTCCTTAAATCCAATTGCAAATACAGTCTAGGCAGGAGGTAAGTGCTTATCTCCTCGTAACAGGAATCCAGGAAGCTTTCAGGCTAGGAAAGGAGATGCTTACTCAGTTGTGCAGTCCTGGAAAATAAATTTGCTGGATCGCTGTCTGGGTTGGTGGGGTTTCAGTCTCTAAGGATTTTAGTTCACTGGATTTTGAGTCCCAGCACCTGAACCCCAGCCAGTTATTAAGGTTGAGGAAATCAAATCCCCTGACAGAGGGAAGGGGTAACCTCAATCAAATTAAGATTCAGTAAATTTGACATGAGTTTTTCAATTTAACCTTACAGTTCAGACAGGCCATTTATGTTTATTAATTCTAATTTAATTTTCAGACCAGTGAAGATCCAGCTAATCACACCCAGCATACAAAAAAAGTATTTCTGATAGTATAGTTCTGTTTCATATTCTGCAATTCTTATCCTATACCAATCTATAGTTCTATATTATTATTCTAAGGACAGAAACCAGCCTTCCAGCAAATCTTTCCAATTTCATATAGCAATCTGTTCTCCTGTTACAAAATAATTATATTTACAACTTCTCCCACTGAAAAAGAAAAGTTCCAGCATTATAAATACATCCAGTTCCATTGCTCAGACAAAAAAGGAGAAATCTCTGTGCAGGAAGTTTTACACAACTATGAGTTAAAGAACTTTATATAATACGTTTAATTCTGCTCCTTCATAAAAAAAAAAAAAAAAAAAAGAAAAAGAATAAAGGAACATACACCAGAAGGTATGAAATTTTGCAACTGAAAAGAAATCAAACATCACGTGCACAAGAAGGCACTGCCTCCATATGGAAAGGCATTAAGGCTTCCTGAAAGGCTGTCTTCTCCATTTATTTCTGAAAGGCCATGAAATACATACACTAATGCAAGTAACATTCTTGTTCAAGGGACATGAAAACATTGCATATAGACAACCACACTTAACCAATAAAACTACCATCAGGCTAGTTACAGTCCAAATGTACTTCTTGATTCCAGTAAAAGAATTTCTAATGGGTTAAAAAAAATATCTCAAAATGTAACAAAAATACATTTAATACGGGCTCTGTGATTATATAAATGCACTGGTATACTCAGAAAATAAAATACCAAAGGGGAAAAAAATATGCCATTTATCTTTTTCAGTGTTCAGGTCTGCTCTCCCTCGAGAGAAGTCTCAGTAGTTCCCTGGTATTTGTTTAAAGTCACTGAATTAGTAATGGGAATTGCCATACTCACTACCCAGCCTTTCAAAGAGGAGAATACATTAGAACAGATATCTTGAGCAGATTTAGTGCAGAGAACATTGACTCAATACAGTGACACCCCCGCCTCCAGTCCCTGTTTTGGGCATGGGTACCCTGGGCAAGCTGCAGAGCCTGGGTCTGTTGGAGCAGAGGCTGGTGGGGCTCTCCTGGCCAGGACTGAGACCCATGGTGTCTCTGTAGCAGCACAGGAGGCTTCGGAGCCTTGGGGACACCTAAGGGAGCCAGGGCATCACGACACTTGGAGTGACTGAAGGCTATGAATTCTTTGAAAGAAGAAGAGATGGGGGTAGGATTCTCCAGTCTCCAAGAGACAACTAGCACCAGTGACTCAGCTGCAAGCCAGAAAATGTTAAGCACAGAAGCAGAAAGCCATAATTACTAGCATGATATCTCAAAAGGAAATACCAGAGAAGCTCTAAAGCTCTTCCTACTCTGTAAGCAAAGCAAAAGCTCCTTCCACCCCTATCACTAGTATTTCACACCTGCAGTGTCAGACTTTTGGTACCAGCACAAGCATCCATCCTATTGCACACGTATCGACAACATGAGTCTGCAAATACCAAAGACCAAAGGAGGTGTTAAGTCTTCTCCCATGGACAACAAAGGAGGTTGAAGGCACTTACCACCTGACAGCATCAGGGTCACTGTGTAGCCAGGTGGAAGGTTTGTCTCTGAACGTACCCTAGGTAAGATCTCCCCCAGAGCCTTAGAGCCTTAGTTTTGGACAGTTTCTCCTTTTTAGCACAAATGAAGGATTTTCTATAGTGCTCTTTATGGATGGATTTTAAAAGCAAATATAACTCAATACCTGAGGCAGCTCCCATTTCGTGCGGTGCCTTGAGGCTGCCTCAGGTGGGGTTAGTTGGAGCATCCAAAAGAAGGGAAAATCTTTCTCACTTTTAAGCACTCTGATTTATAGAATCTGATTAAGATTCTATTATAGTTCAAAAACTTCTTACAAACTAGAGGTATAAATTCCTTGCTCTGTAATTCCTCAAGGTTGCAGCTAAACTACCTTGTATGGAAATTTGACCAGCAAATTATCAGAACTGCTGCAGTAAATTATCTGAACCATATTTAGGTACTTTCCAAAGGGCACTTACAAACCCAGGGAAAAACAGGAGATCCAGTCTACCATATTGCTGAGTAGAATTAGACTGTAGGAGTTTTAACCTACAAGTTAGTTTTTGGTTTGCATGTGCCAGTGTCCAGGACTGGTTTGTTTTTTTTTTTCCCTTTTTTCCCCTTCTGGGTATAGATTTTCATTAGAAAGAACAGTCATTAGCTCTGTAAAATATCACTATCCTTATATTTAGACCCAGGATTTTTTGCTATTTTCATGGTAATTATCTTGTACAAATCTGGCGAGAATTTTTTCCTTCTCTCCCAAAAAAAAACCATTGGTCTGATACTACAGTCACACTACACAAAGATGTCAGAGTTTGCCCCCTACCAATGTTTTCTGTAAGCACATTTTTATAATCATCTATGAAAAAGAAGTAAGTATTTGGACACTCTAACTTTTAAGAAGACATTAATAAGGAAGGCTCTACATAAACACTCAGGAGTTATTAATAGTCTGTCCTCAAAACTCCCTTTGTCAAGTACAGGAGTCCAACTACCCACTCTCTACTGACAGGCAGTTTAATAAATCCAAGTGAACAAGCCGTGGAAACCCTATTTAAGTGCACAACCTCCTGAGACTTCACAGGCATCTTACTTTACACCAGGAAACCAAGACAGCATCTAGAGGTCTGTAGACTGCACACTTCTAAAGTCACCACCATGCTGCCTCAGCAGAATTAGCTAGTGCCTATTCTGGCAATAACTCAGATTCATGCTTACATCCCTACAGGCATCTAATTTGTTAGCTTCCTCTAAGGTTACCTACTATGCCCCAAAGGCACCATGATCAGCCCAGTTGAAAAGACAGAGCCAATTTCTTTCAAAGGAAGAAAAGACTTGGCCACTACCCATCTTTAATATATAGGCAACTATTAAATATTTAACATAAAGTAATGTTTAAGGCATTCAGCCAGAAACTGGAAGATTTGAGTCTAACTGAACATCTTGGGAACATTCAGCTGACATCTCAACCCCATCCCAGCTGAATCTCTTTAGACTCCATTTTGGCCCTATGCACCTCAGGATTATTCTCAACGCTTAAAGACTCACTACTGTAAACTGCATATTGAATCCCCTGAGAGAATCCACAAGTTGCTTCTCCCTCCTGGGACAGCACAGGGATTCCTGTCTTCCCTCCAGACATACGACCCATGCACAACTGTGACAGGATGGGTCAATGTTTTGCTCAGCACCCAAAGCACAGGCGAGGTCGTGCTCTGTGTGACCTTGCCGAACTCACTTTGCCTTAAGAATTTTGACACAGAAAAGGTGTCAAAACCTACCATCCACCTAATTCTCTCAAATTTCTAGGTACAACCTCCCAAGGACCTTAGGGGAGAGCTGCAGGTTACAACTGCCCACTTGTGTCTACGTTACTGACCTTGTGTTCAGTACTACATCGATGAGGGGAGACTTCCAGGATGCCCAGATACTCCACAAGTCAACAGGCTCCACCCATCTCTCTTAGCATCTCTCTGTTCCACAGGGAATCACGTTATCCACCAAGAAGGGCTTGGTTTGTCGGTGCCCTCCTGCCTTCACACTGATCTTGCTGCATTACCATGCTATGACAGGTGAACACTTGCAAGGTTCAGTAAAAGCAGGAGGGAGCTGAAGGCTCCAAGGAGGGCCAGGCAAATGGAAAAGTGCAATCATCAGTGTTGCAGTGACAGGCACTGGGTTTATTTTAAGGACTTCTAAACTCTTACACTGTCAGCAGATCTGTCAAGCTTACAAGGCTATTGCTGTGCTGACTGTAATTCCCCACTGAAGATGTGCAAAGCCAAGAGATACAGTAACAAGCAAGGGTCCAAATGTCATATATTTTCCCCTTCAACGCTACTGGAGGAAATACATGATCATTATGATGATAAGGGATATAATCTCATCACACACTCAGGCTTCAGAAATCTCTGTGGTGATGTACAAATCCCACAGGTAAAACCATGTACTTCTCACACACGTTCAGAGCTCCAGCATGGGAGCTGGGACACGCTGGTACCTCGCTCCTGCCACAGAACAGAAGCTCCCACTGTGTGAGAGTGGAAGTACTTGCCTTCATCACTTGCAAAGCTATATATTCTCTGATGCCACGTGTGACATGTATGATCCTTTCCAGTGAAGGCGTTTTCAAACGGTCATCAGCTTCTGCTGAACAACAGTGCCTGTGAGATGGGCTTGATGCAAATATATGCAAAGACAACGGGGAGCCCTTATAAATCATACCGGGGCTGTCTGAGGATGAGGTGCTCCAGTCCTTGCCCAGCAGCAGCTCTGGACACAGCCCTAGTAAACACAGCACCTGCAAGCAAGGGTGATCTGCAAAATCTCCTGTCCACCACCAAAATCCCCCTATGCCAGCATGGTGTATCAGTTTTATTTTGCAACTTCAGGATCACCTCTTTTTTGAGTCCCTTCAAACTCCTGTTTTGGACTTTTAAACAGTTCTTCCTCTGTTTTTTTCACATTATTCTTTCTGATACAGCCAGAGACAATCACAGTCTGGAGAAGACTTGGAGACAACAGTCTGTTCTTCCTCTAACTGCCATGAAAATGGACAGCAGCTTTGTTAGGAGTTAACCAATGTCAAATTTCCCTATGTCTGCTCAGCCAAAGCATTATTTTTTTTAATGTAGGAAAATAACTTCTTCTTGTTTGAACTCTGCAGCTACAACTTAGGGAAGTTTGATCCGTCCTAGGGGTTGTGGGGAACTACAGAAATGCTTAGCACTCAGCATAAGGAGCAGCAGCAAATGTCCCACATGCCTGCCAAGTCCACAAGTTTGCCCAGAAAATACCAGTGACGCATTTGCCAACACTTGCCTCTTTCCTCAGTACAGCAGCTTTGCTGCAGAGTCAGGTCCTCCCAGTCCATGCCAAATTCCCCATTTGTCTCTGTAAGAGACCAAGAGTTCATCCCAAAACCATCCCCCAACCCTCGGACAAGTGGCATTTAAACTCCATAGGACGGCTGAGGCAATCATAAAGCTACGAGTCTTCCCAAAGGACACCGAGTACAGAGAACAGTCACACACTGTACAGTGCAAAAAAACCTTTATTTGTTACCACATTTGTTTTCCGGTTTGACAAGTGCAAGGCAACTGTATTAACCTTATATAGAAAAGCTGCTGGCAAGGAGTAGACCTGAAAGCCAACCAATATTTAACTGTGTGGATTACCTACCACAGCGGGACACTGATAAGCAAAAAGAGAAGCCATTTCAAAATGGGGCAGCTGTTCTTCTTGCAGACAGCACACTCAGACTCCACAAGCAGAATTGCCCCATACATAAATTTTCATACAGGCTACCCTTGTTCACTAGGACCACATGAGATCAGGCACAGTCCTGTCACACAGGACTGGGCAATAGGCCATCCTTAGTGAGCAAGGCCTGAAGTTCAGACAAATTGCATGTACCAAGGAGCTCTCTTTGGGCTTTATCCCTCTGGCTGATGACAGAGAGAAATAAGACAAAAATATTGCATCCTCTCAAGGGCAACCTCATTTAAAAAGTCTACCTATAGCATCAGCTTATGTCTGTTGAAATGTGGTAAATAAAATACGAAGCTTTCTAGTCTTCTCTGACCTACCACAATGGTCCATGAGTCTGTCCACTGATTACATTACAATGTCTCCAATCTTAATGAGAATTACCAGTTTGTGACAGAGCATCTCCTCCAAATGCCAAAATCAAAGGAAAAAACAACAACAAAAAAACTTTAAAAAAAGAGAGAATACTGTGACCTTCATTCCCACCAAAGGCTACGAACATCCCACTACCAGTATTTCCCCAGGAAACTGGCAGTCAAGCTCTTGTGTCTGGAGTAAGAAGTGCCAGGAACTCCACATGCACCACAAGGTTGTTCTACCTCAGGAGCTCCCAGCTGCACCAAACCTCCACTCTACACGGTCGTGTCACAGCTTTGCCTCCTGCCCATCCACTCTCCTGGTGGCAATCATACAGGCCTTCTGGAGCCAGGAGATCTGGGATGTTACACAGTTGGTGTGCTCTCTGCAGCCTGGACTTCTGCTGGAGAGGTAGCAAGACACAGGAAAATCCATCGCACTGAGCCACTTTGCCTGATGACTCTGTGAAGAAAGCAAGGGACAAGTCTGTCACTCCTAACTGACTGTTCTGACCAGAGATGGGTCAGATTCTCAGACAGACAGTAGCTGAGCAGATACATTTTTTTCTAGACAGTCTGACCAACCTGCTTTCCTCTGAGGAAAGAAACTTGTAAAGTGCTAGGTCCAGATCATGCAGAAGACCCAATTCTTTTGCACTTCTTCCCAGATCTTCTCGTTCAAGCTCAGCTTCTCCTTGTCGCTGCCTTGCTTTATGTGACTAGAGGTGCCTCAGCTTATCCTCCCTCTCCCAAACACAGGAGACCCAAAAACAGACTCACCAATGTCTGAATCCTGCTTGCTGTCCAGTAGGAGGAAGGAAGACTTTTCTTCTGCAGGATCTGGGCTGGATGCCTGGAACAAGCTCTCCTCCACATCAGCTGGCAGATGTGTATGATTCAGCCAGAGGGCTCATAGCCAAGTGGTGATGGCCTGGAGATGAATAGTTGACTCCTGTCTGTGAGCTGGGGCCTGCTGGCAGAGGGAGGAAGAGGAGGACTGGCTGTCCCAAGGCAAAGACTACAGGCTGGAGTGTTTCAGGGATAAGTGGTGCCTGTTTCAGGATGAGGATCATGCCGAGAAAGATCTGACAATGTTTATGGAGAGAGCTTGGTCCCTCCCACTAGTGGCACAATCTTGACTAGTGTGTGCCTCAGTGCACTGCAAGCTTACCAGTGCTTAAGGAGGTCTGAACCTATGTAAATGTACAGATGTTTCACTTCTGTCCTCTCCAAAGACCTAAGAGTTGTTCTTCTCCTCCAACCCACAGAGAGCCTGACATAAAAGCATGAACTGGATGGCAAAACTGGTGAGTTCCATAAAAAATTATATTGAGTGTAGAAGCCCATGAGCAAGGGCATCTGTACTTAACCAGGCTGCAACCTCCTTCAGCTTTGCTCCCTTATTGTAGTACCAGTGACCAATCTGCTGGAATATTCCCAAGCAGTTAGTTCATTACACCAATGAGGCTTTGGCAAAGTTGTGGTACCAGGTGCACTTTTCCTACATAAAGAAGAGTAGGAGACCAGTTGACACTGAGTTGCCTGTACCAAGTAAGGTCTTGAAGAAGACTAGAGAGAGATGTAATGACAGAGAGGAGGGTGATGGCACTAGTTTTTCAGACTCAAAGACATCAGGCTCTTCCAGGCAATTTTGGTCATACAAACCACCTACTTGGTCCTGAGAGATCACTCATGGCACTCCAAATGGGACTTCTTATGGCTTGGAGAGTTTGGATAATCAGCATTTTTGGGTCTCGAAGGCAACTCCACACCTTTCTTGCAGAACATGGTAGAGAGAGACACTCTCTAGGTTCTATACAACCCCATACCAGAAAAATCCACACAAGTGCCATAATCCAAGCCTGTTTTCATGAACTTCTGCTTCTATTTCTAAATTTTTTACATGGCTAATCACAGCTGTCTTTGTGGTTGAATGAACGTTTACTGCCTTGTTGTAGCCTTTAGAAATAGATTTATCAGGCAAATGCTAATAGAATGTTAAGTATAACTGAAATAATGGGTAGTACTGTAATAGCCTTCCCTGGTGGGTATTGTGCAACGGTTGGTCACAACAGTCCAAAAATAGAATGACTGTTCTCAAAATAAGCAGCACACCCGATAGCCATTGCTCATCTCTCATCACAAGGGACACTTCTGTTTTGTACAGCTGGACTCTCTCTTGTCTACATTCAACTGATCACATGCTACGTTGAGTTAGTATATTTTTTAGGACTGTTCTTTGTTTGTTTCTTTGTATCACTCATTTTCTCATATTTTTTCCACTATTTATATTTACCTGAGAGTAAACCACCTATCACACCAAATTATATCAGTTGTCTGTATCAGCTGGAATCCTGCTTTCGCTAGTGGCCAAACGGGAATTTTAGAGGAAAGCAATTAAAAAAATATATGTCTAGGTACTACTGCAATGCAGCTGCAGACAGAGTGGGAATTCTCTCCAGACATCATCAACCACACAGTCGGGTTTATACAGCAACTAATTGGCTGCTCTTTCATTACCTTGAATTGATAAACATTTTCTTCATGTTTTACAGAATATAAAACCCCATCTCGTGAAGTGCAAACACAATGCTTCTTTGGATGACTTCATACTGCAATGAGTTTCACTATATGGATAAAAGCTGCCAAACCTTATACAGCTCTTGAGAAACCAAGAAATCTCAAGACGCTCTTAGGGAGGAAGGGGTGGGCATTTTTCTTCACACACTGACTTGAACATGGTAGATAGAGACACTGCTCTAGGTTCTGTACAAACCCATACCAGAAAAATCCTGAGTTTCTGTTCAAGAAAGAAAGTTTGGATATTAAGAAACTTTGTACATAAAACCTTCTAATTAAGAACCAGTTCTCAAATATTTTATGTACCCTTAGCTCCCATGACTTTCCTAAAACTCTTGGTGTTCAGATTTGAAGTATATTCTTTTGATTCACTGACACACCAAATTTAAATTTGATAGGCATTTTTGGCTGGAGACAGCCTTCATGAGCAGATTTATTTTTTCTTTCAAAAAGAATGCTTTGAAGTGCTGCTAATAAATTAGCCATTTAGAAAACTGCATTTTAGAAACAGCGTAGATAATCAGCCATCCCTTTTAGCATTCTACCACTGTTATAATCTATGAAACTTCTGATATATAGTCAAGAATAAACTACTGATTTACAAACTGTAATTAAACAGTTATATTAACTTTCCAAAATGAATATATGTTATGAAATCAAGATTCAGTCACAGGAAAGAAAGCCTAAATCAACTGGGGCTAAACCAACCAGGTGCATTCCAGTTGAAAAGAAAATAAATGGGGACACTCCACACCCACACAGGGCAGCTTCTGAGCTCATTTTTAAACACTTCACAGTTCTATATATAGAAGACTTCCAGCAAAAAAAATATTTTATGGTCTCACAGAAGGAAGGAGTTTTACTAAGTAGTCCTGCTATTCAGATATCATTATGGACTGTACCACACCGCTTGCACAAAAACCCCCTGAGATCAAAGCCCCATAATGGTAGCTGCTGTGTGAAGAAAAAGCCTGTATCTTAAGGAGCTTATCATCTAAGTAGACAGACTATAATCAGAATGGTGTGAACACAGTCTGCTCAGCATTTAAGCTATTTCATTTTTTTTAAAAGCTACGTTACCAACAAAAAAGATGTAGGCGTGAAACTGGACCTGAATCTCAGCATCCAGTCAATTATTCATGTGCTTTCTTTCAGTCTGCAGTATAAAACATTACTTTGTCCTGTAAGACCCAATTTTCCTGAAATTGTAAGATCCTTCTATGCTGCTTATTTCCTGCAGTGATGGACACTATATTCCAAAATCTGACCTAATATAAGCCTGTGCACTAAGCAGTACAGGGCAGACTTACAAAAGAACTCACAGTTGCTGAAAATAAAGAAAATCCAGGACTGATTATATCCACAACTCTTTGTGCCACATGGGAATAATTTGGTGCTTAAACAGTAATTAAAAGTTAGGAGTAAGAACTTAATTACTTGCTATAACATTATTATTTACCTAAGCATAGCATGCCTGGTAAACTGTGCAACTGTGTGTTGAAACATGGCGGTGATTTTTTCACCCCAAAAGCTCATCAGGGAGCCGTGCCAGTGCCTGTTTCCCTATGGAGAGTGGCTTTCATGCCATTTCTAGAGCTTTGTTTACATAAAAATCCAGCTATGGCAAACATACATATAGCATGCTCAATGCGCTTACTGTAAGCCTTAATCCAGGTATGGAATGCTAATAGGAGTCATGTGTTGACCCCAGGCTGATTATTTACCAAATTCAGGAGATATCAGCCATAGATCAAGACTAATTCACCACTCCGGGCAGTTCCCCAGCATTCCTACCAGACCACATCAGATGTCAACAGATGATGATTTATCATAGCTTCACTCCGTAATGACTCTCCATGTAAGACCAGAGGAATGTAAAAGACTACTAATACATTTGGCCACCGATGGCCAAGGTTCTGCGTAACTCTTCATCTGGCCTTAAAATCAGCAAGTGAACAGTGAACAGAGCACAGTGGCATGACCTTGGTTCACATGGAAGTGACAGAATGAGAGGACTGGAGCTGACTGTAATTCTGACATTTCTCAACGGAAAAAGGATTGTCAGATGTTTTAACTTCAATTGTGTAAGGCAAAAGATATTCACTAATTAGAATGAAACTCTGCAATCCATGCTAATACTAAAAAAGGCTTAATCGTAAACATATTACAGCCAGAGACTTTGTCAGTGATATGCTAAAAAAAAAATAAAATAAAAAAAGAGACAAGAACCCCAGGTTTAGGTTTCCCATAAATATTGTGTTAATTCTGTCTGCACAATCCATGACAAATTAGGCTCAGTAAATTTTGACCTATCCCCACATCTCAAAAGAGCAACCACCTACCATGCACAATTTAGTAAAACACTCTTCTTATGTTGATTTATATATAGAACAGTGGGTTGGATGGTCTTAAAACATTTAAGTTTAGGCTTTTGATAAGTTCATATTCTGAAAAAACTATTTAACTGTCTGAAAAAAATGATTCAGAATTAAAAGGTCTCAACTGGGATGACGCCCCCATTGTACGTGATAAACAGCCACAGAAGACAATGTTAACTCCAGAGACTTCACTCTTTGAAGGCAAAATTAAAGAAAAACACAAAATGTGAAGGGAGACCAGCCTGTATTCAGTTCTTCAAAGTCATATAATTTCAAAAGTACTATGTTGACTGTTTTCTCACCCTACAAGCAAGCCTGGCATCAAGGGTGAGGGTATCTGCCTAGAAGGTAGCAAATGAGGTTTTAGATTTCATCAGGGAGAAGAGCATTTGCAACTTGGGCCTTCCACTTCCTGGCCAAGGGATCTAGTCATTAGGCTATTACATATAAATAATATAGGCTAGTGAATACATATATACATGCACAAACACACACATATATACATAAATGCCAGCCTTCCTCAGGTATCTTTTAAAAGGCAGAGCGTACTACCTGTTTCCCAAACAGCTATGTAAAGAGGTGGCTCCTGCCTCTCGACTGTCTGCCTGCACCACAGATTTAGGAAAGGGGTGTGTTTCAGCAGCAGGAGGATACGGTGAGGACAGAAGAGGCATCTCCCACCCTGTACCACGCAGGGAGTTGTGGATTGCTTGCTGAGGTTCCTAACTCTCCCTTCACAATGCTGATGGTAAATCTAGGGCTGTAAACTTCATTCTCAAGGACCAGTAGACCCAAGACAATAAAATAGAGTACTGCCAAACTTCTTTCAGAAGGAGAAAGCAGGGAAATAAGAACAATCAGCCACTTTCTATCAGGGCTCCGCTGAGCCAATTTTGCATCTTATCTGAAAAGCCAAGGGGGAAAAAAACCACTATCTGAAGCCCTAGTTATTTATAGTTTATGTTTACTCCTTGTTCAGTAGAATAAATGTGCAGAGTACTACTGTGATAAGACATAAAAATGTTACTTGTTATACTGACATGCACTCTTGTAAAAACTTTACAAATGGAAATAATGCTGCTAAAATTCCCTTATTTATGTTTCTAAGCACTGCATTCCTATCCGCCGTACCATTCTTCATGCCCTGAGCACCTTCTTGATATCCTGCTTCTTAAATTGCTTTTTATAGATTAAATATTTTCTCCCAGCAAATCACAGCGTTTGGGTATGCAAGCCGTGCAAATGAAGCCAAGGGGGAGTGGTGCGCAAACCAGATGAAGGAGCAGGTCATTAGAGATTCCAGCTTTGCAAAATTCTTCCATCTTCTGCACTACACCCTGTGTCCCACCCCTTCCCACCTCTCCCCTGGGACATCTCTCTGTCCACATATCCTCTTTGCCCTCTGGAAATCCCTGCCATTCCTCACATCTCTCTCCCTAGTCTCACTTGACTCCCCTATATATTCTTCCCAGTACTCCTACCGTTTAACCCCTTCCTCATCCCTTCAGTTCTACCTTAATGCCTCTTATCTGCCATATGCTTTTGTGTTGTGCAAAGCTGCCCTAGATGATCAGACACAAGCTATTGACTTACCTCAGGCAAAAGGGCAGCTCAAACCATCATCCAGCTAAGGGGCAACCTTGACCTGCTGAGGCTGAAGTCTCAGACCCCGCTAGCCTACTGCGAGCTCTAGAGTATGGATTTCCTGAATAGTCTGACACCTGTATTTCCTTCGCTTGGATGAGGGGTTTTGGCCAGACCAACCCTGTCCTTTTGGGAAGAAGACAGACCTTGTCTTTTCTTGTTGTTTTTGTTTTTTTTTTTTTCTCTCTACCAGCTGTGGAGTTTGAGTGGAATTTGGAAAAGTAACTGCTTTGCTATCCTCTCAAAACTGTCACACAGAAACTGTGACGAGGAGTCCTACCTCAACTTGTTGACTCGTTGTTGTTTAATCTCCTAACATCACTTTGTCTTCCTTTCCTACCACACCTCATAAAATTATTTTTGCCTAAAAGTGGCATAAATCACTGCTAATGACTGGGTTACTAATACAGGTCATCACTTAGTAATGACATAATTCTATTTTCTAAGTTTTTGGATGGGGATAGATGCCTGTTAATATGGGGTTATGTTTTTCACTGCAAAGAAATGCTAGATATTTGACCTCTGCCTTTTTTCCCACTGCAATTGTCAGAATGGTGACTTTTACAAGTAGTACTTAGGACTTAACAAGTAACTTGGTATGATACACACATTCTGGAGCATGCAAATAAGGAGACAGGGTCTAATTTCACAACTCACAGCTCCGTTCATGCAGATTTATTGCCTAATTGGGCATAAATCCCATCATTTTCTGTGTTTTAGAATAAGAAACCATATAGTTATATTAAGTCATGGATAAGAAATGGTGATCTGGTGTGAAAATGGATAACAAGGTGAACATTCAAACAGTGCTCAGAAGCATTATTAGCATCTCATTCTGCCTTCACAAGATCATTAATGGAATACTGTGTTTGAATTTGGTGTTGGTATTTTAAGCAGATGTTGATTAATTACAAAGAGTTCAAAAGGAGCTACAGAAACAACTGGAGATCTGGAAAACAGGCATCACTGAATAAAGTTCATGTATGTAGTATGCACACACAAGGTTAAGAAGTAATTTAGTCATCCTCTCCAGGTATAAGTATGGGGGTATTTTTGACACTAGAGAGTTCTTTAGTTTTCATTCAAATGCCTAACAGAGTTCAACAACTGGAAGCTGAAACTAGAAACATTATAAATAAAGGTTTTTTAAGAGTTTAAATGGAACACTTCACCTATCATGAATTTCTCATCCCCTAAGGACCATAAATAAAGGTGGTGCATATTTCTAAAAGATATGCTCAAGCTAAATTAAAAAAAACAAAACAAAACAAAACAAAACAAAAGCAAACAGAAAACCAAACCACAAAATCAAAAACTTATGGCCTTCATGAAAAAAAAAAAACCAAACCCATCTATTAAAACTGCATGGTGAGTATGAGGTGGGGTCAATTGTATGATGGTAATAGTCCTGCCTAGGCTAAAAACCCACAAATGCTAAGATGAGGCATGCCACAAAATGTAATCCAAGAAAGGCCAGACTCAGCTGAACTTTCACTGATAAATCCACATGTCCAGAATCAGTGCCTCTGTGACTGCAGGTGAGTAAAAGTAACCTTACTGAGTAAAAGTAACCTTCCCACGAAATGAATACTGTTACAGTACATCCTATACAGTCCTGAAAAAGCCATGCAAAAGAAATGAAAAAGTAATTTAAATGTAGCTTTAAATCATGTAATTGGCAAAAAAAATAACAGCTGTTTCTATTAAAGGTGGACCTTTTAAAAAGAGAAGGGGGAAGAATCGCCCGCTCCAGTAGCTTCTTCATCCCAGACCCAAGCAATCATTTTCATCTCTTCCAAGACTTCATCAAGAGCAGTTGGCTCTTGGTCACTGAAACAGATGCAAAACCTGGAGCCAGCTTCCTTAAAAGTATGGGAAGTCACTCACAATGATCTCTCACTGCCAGTTAATGTCACTTTGCAGCCTTAGGCTCCAACTAAATTGGTCACTGAGACAGAGACGTCCAGGCAACTCTGACTGTGAGAATATTTGTCTCAATCTTCTGCCTAACATAATGCCCCAGTCTGTTCTGTACAGTACACAGGTGGTCACGATTATCTCCCTTTCTTTGACTAGATGCTACTGTAAAATATGCCACCGCCACAGGGAAGGCTCACTGTTCTCAGGATGTCTGGCGGTTCCTGCAGACCTCCCCTGCCCATCACTGGCGAGGGCAGAAGGTTTGTCCCAGTGACCAAGTCTCCCAGAAGCTAGAAGTGGATCCCAAACACAAACCAGGATGACTGCTGGTTTTGGATGACCTTACCACATTCTGAGACAAAGGCAAAAGCAAGTCCTTTATTTTAACCTTCCCACAATAATCTCTTAGTACTCCTTGGAAAACCCCACAAAAATACCAGCAGGTTTAGAAAGTAAAGTGCAAGGAGACGAGTATTGCCTCCCTTTCCCTTATTTATGGGGGAGGCATTCAGATGATAACTCAAAATCTTCACCTCCTCCTCCTCCAACTACAAAGGATTCTCTTTTGAGCCATCCTGCTCTAACATAAACTTAGAGCAACATGTATATAGCTTAAACAACCAAAACCAAACAACAAGAGTCTTACAAAAATACAGCACTGCAGGCATGATTCTTCCCTGGGGAGAGGATGAAAGAGCAACATGTGACAGATGTTTGTCATGTCATTTTACATAGTATTCAAATGCACTCAGAAACAATAGTTATGGTATAAAAACCTAAACAGACCAGACTGAAACAAAGTGTTACCAAAATAACACATGAATGAGAACAAAAGGAAGTAAATATAGAAAGACCAAGAGAGTGGTTTTAGGAAGCTCTGTTGATTTTTTATGTCAATTTAAAAAAAGAATAAAGTCTCTTTTAAGGACTCTCTCAAATCCCAAATTCGTCTCCATTATCTGCTGACTCAGAGACTTCACAAGACACTCTGGCTGGGAAACTGCAGGGGTTGCTTCCGACATAATACAGTATTGATGTACCACTGAAGGATGTAACAACACCATGAAACAGAGCATCCTCTTAGCCTGCAGGGCTTCTAGCTATTCTCTTATGCTTCATATTTCCTCCCTGCAGCCAAAACCTCATTTTCCCTTATGTAAAACTTCTTTCTATACTAGTTCTATAAACAAGCAGATAAAAAGAATAAATAAATTATCCTCTGGGAAAGTGGCTGAGCAGTGAAATGTCAGAGTGTAATGGATACCTGATCATATAGGCATAAATTTCAACTATGAAGTGTAAAGAGAAGTGAAACACTCTAATAATTCATTCAGTCATATAAATATGTATGAAGGCAACTTAAAAAATTGTTCACCCAGTTTGGGCAGTATGTATTTTAGCATGCAAACTACTGCACAGTGGTTGCACATGCTCCTATGGGGAAGACATCACAGATGCTTTGATTTTTCAGGCTGCTGCTATTCACTAAAAGACAGTGAAATCATCATTCTTCAGTCTGAACTGGGTATTGGTATTCCATTCTAGCCCTGAGATGCTGAAATCATTCTTCAAACATAAGCTGTTAAGCAGTCTAAGCCAAGAAAAATCCTATATAGCTTTTTTATTTGTGTTCACGTATTTGGATTCTGCAATAATTAGATTAGGAGGTATCTTCAAACAGTTTCAGATACTCCTACTACAAATGATAAGAAAACAAAATTAAAATGCAGTTTACCTGCAGCTGCTAGGAAAAAAAAACCAACTATCTGCTATTAGAAACTTTTGTTCCTCACAGAGGCTCAACATCCACAAAACTGCAGTCTCTTTAGTAGCCTGTGCTTTTGATTTCAGCAAAATTATTTCCCACAACCTGTTCCCAAGTTTAGGAATGCACTTCCACCAATTTCTCCATTTCTGCAGATGTAACCAAAGTTTTACAACCTAAGTAAAAGTTTTACATACAGCGTTAAAGAGATGTCCCTTCCTAAGGTGGTGGGACATAGCACAGAGAAGAATAGGACAGAAAACATGCAAGAAGCTAAAGAACTGAGAAGGATTCATGGTCTGGCAGAGACAGAGAAACCAGCTAGTCCAAGCCCACTCACTCCACAGCCGTTCTGTTGTCCAAAGGGGTCTGGAGGGAGGAAGGCACTGTGGAGGGCTTGTGAACTCCCGAACATCACAGCTCTACAAACTCTACTACAACTGTTTTGCAGAACAGAAAAAGGCATTCTTCCTTCAGCTTGGGATTCCCAGATTGGGAAACACCAAAAAAAAAAAAAAAAATCCCTTATTTTTTATCCCTCCCCTATAAAAGACCCCATCATTGGGGTCTGGTGCTGTTCCAACCAACTCATCAAAAAGCTGGAAGCCAGCTGGGTAACAACCTTTTCCTCTCTCCTGCATCCATACATCCTCAGGGATCAAGCTGAAGAAAGGAGGGGACACGTGGTCAAATCACTGAAGTAGAGATCCCCTCTGCTTTTCAAAGAGGAGCTCCACTCCACTTTTCTTTAATCCATTTAGGAATTAAAACGGGTTGATCCACATTCTTAAATTTAATCATGAACATATTTAGGTTTGAACAAAATGCAGGCTTCCCATTTGTAATCCCATATTAACACACACTGGGGAATATCCAGAAAAGTCTGCGAGTGTATAAAGATGCAGCTGGTAAGTAAAGTTTTCCTGAGTACCTAAACCACCCGAAAATCTCACCAGCTGCCTCTATACCTTCCAGCACCAATCTTTAAAAATAGAGCTGACGGTCCTTGGTCAAGTAATCAAGGATTGCAAGATCATACCCTGATTTTGGAGCACTTCCTAAGCTCCAGGGGGATTATCTGTTCCAGTTACTACCCAAAGTGATTAAATCACATGATTCTGAGTACATCACAAATAAGAGACCAAATCTGCTTTTCTTCTGTACAAAACATCTCTACAACATGTGAATCAACACAACATGTAAATGAGGTAAATTTTACCCTCAGTGGTCAGACCGGAGTATAGAGAAAGGGAGATCAATTTATTCTTTTACTGTCAAATGAAAAAGCAAAAACATGACATAAATTCAGTCTCTGGTTCTGTGTTCTCATTATTAAAACTCACTTGAAATATACTCTTTAAAAAATGCCCTTTAAAACGGACTTAGATTTTTTTAACTTAAGTAATTTTAAGATTGCCAAAGTTAAAGAGCATTCTTCTGGGCAACAGTTCTACAGATGAAGTTTGAACTTCTTGCAAAAGTCCACCATGCAGTTATAAATGCAGATAATAATTTAGACTCTGACAGGCCTTTGGCAATACTTCCCTATTTTATTACTATGCATTAAAATCTAGCCATTTATTTATTGCAGTTAACAAGGAAATTTTACTTTCCTCTTGTGTTGCTGTTAAATTGTTACAGTGAATACTAATGCATATAGAGCTTATGCGGAGTCATCTATGACCAAAAAAAATAATCTTACAGCCTAGATCAGACAAATAAAATAAAATAAAAAAGTATTTAACTACAGGGAGAAAAAAATCCATTGGGTAATCTTATTGTGTTACTGAAGGATCTGAATTTTGGTCTTCCCTCTACAAATATCTCATATTAAAAACAGAGTTAGCTAATTTCAGTTCAGTCTCATTTTTCCCCCTAGGAAAGGATGCAGACACTGAAAGACAAACCTACTCCTTGGGTTGTGATGACAACTTTTACGTATTTCATTTTCACAGACTATTCCTGGTCGTTACAGAAATACAATATATATTTTTTTGTTTCTTTAAAAAAATACTGATATTTGTAAATCAGGTGGTTAAATGCAGCCTCGAGTGCTAGTGAGTAAAGGTTACTGGAAACTGTAGGAAATTTACATAAGCACTGCCATCGATGGCTCCAAAGCCTACTGTACTTACCAGTAATCTGCTCTTGTACAAGGGATCCACAAAATTCTTACGGTAACTGAAACATGCAGAAATTTTGTGTGAATGGCTGCAGGACCCAGGCAGAACCACACTAGTGTACGTGTTACAAAGCCCTTAAGGAGTTCCTGTAAGATACACCAGATACACCTCGGTGACACCATCCTTCCCTGCATTCCCAGCACGTGTAGCCCACGGCTCCCCAGAACCCGCCACCCTGGGCACCCTCCCTACCTGACGTGCCTACCTCTAGAGAGTGACCTAGGGGAAAAAAGTTTTTCTGTTTCATTCCAAATGCCCATGGAGCAGCATCCACACCACAGAAGCCACCAGTGGACCTTCCCAGCCAGAGGTGAGCTGCTCTGTTTGCGGTATGAAGGAATTCACGTTGCTGCTCTCTAAGTGCAGCATTAGGGGTACTTTCTAATTTACCACTTCTCAAGCATATTTACCCTGGGAAAATCAATGTGTTTTACCAAGACCAAAAAGACCTGAATACACCATGGTCACTCAATTATTTACGGGGGATGTGTGACACTCCTAATTGAAAAAAGACAAAACAAACAAAGAACAAATGATAAATCCTCGTTTCCTCTTCATATTAACCAATTATTTGTCTCTTCCACAAAGAGAAAAAAGAATTCATTAGCATCTTTGAGATGTATGGCTACTTCCTTTTCCCTTTCCATAAACCCTGATTCTTATTTTATACGTGTACACAACAAAGGAACAATAGAATCATAGAATTGTCTAGGTTGGAAGGGACCTTAAAGATCATTTAGTCCAACCATCAACCTAATTCTGACCAAAAAAAAACCAACCAAAAAACAAAACCACACCCCACCGCTAAACCATATTCCTGAGGACCGTGTCAGCCCGTCTTTTGAACACCTCCAGGGATGGTGCCTCAACCACTTCCCTGGGCAGCCTATTCCAATGCTGGATAACCCTTTCCCTGAAGAAATTTTTCCTAATATTCAATCTAAACCTCCCCTGGCACAACTTGAGGCCATTTCCCCTTGTCCTATCACCTGAGACCTGGGATATGAGACCGACCCCCCCTTCTCTACACCCCCCTTCAGGTAGTTATAGAGCGGATAAAGTCTCCCTTCAGCCTCCTCTTCTCCAGACTGAACAACCCCAGCTCCCTCAGCCTCTCCTCATAAGACTTACTCTCCAGACCCCTCACCAGCTTTGTTGCCCTTCTCTGGACCCGCTCCAGCACCTCAATGTCTTTTTTGTGATGAGGGGCCCAAAACTGGACACAGTACTCAAGGTGGGGCCTCACCAGTGCCCAGTACAGGGGAATGATCACCGCTCGGGTCCTACTCACCACGCTGTTCCTGATACAGGCCAGGATGCCATTGGCCTTCTTGGCCACCTGGGCACACTGCTGGCTCATGTTCAGCCTGCTGTCAACCAACACCCAGGTCCTTTTCTGCCAGGCAGCTCTCCAGCCACTCTGCCCCAGGCCTGTAGCGCTGCAGGGGGTTGTTGTGACCCAAGTGCAGGATCCGGCACTTGGCCTTGTTGAACCTCATCCCGTTGGTCTCAGCCCATCGATCCAGCCTGTCCAGATCCCTCTGCAAAGCCTCTCTACCCTCCTGCAGGTCGACACTGCCACCCAGCTTGGTGTCGTCTGTGAAATTACTGAGGGTGCACTCGATACCCTCATCCAGATCATTGATAAAGATGATAAAGAGAACGGGTCTCAGTACCGAGCCCTGGGGGACACCACTTGTGACCGGCCACCAACTGGATTTGACTCCATTCACCACCACTCTCTGGGCCCGGCCCTCCAGCAAGTTTTTAACCCAGTGGAGAGTATTCCCATCTAATAAGATGTAATGTTTCCTCCCCTTGAATAAGGTACTCTGCAGAAATGAAGAACCATGCATGACTGAGTGGAATTAGGCAGCACCAAATGCAATGAACTGCTAAAACAGTCAAATGGCTCCTTTAAATAAATAAATTAGCGAACTAAATCATGCACTACAGGACAGCAGAAAACAGAATCACTAATAGCCCTATCAGTTTTAGTTCAGATACTGGAACCCCAGAGGACAAAAGACAGTTGTGATGTTGACTGAGGTAAAGTTGCATTTACTGTCAATACGAGACAAGCTTTGGCCTCAATCCCAAGTGATCATCTGCGCTTGACAGTCCCACAGCTCTCTCAGGCCTCCCCAGATCACCAAATCATTTGAGGAAACCAACACTGTGCTAACCAAGTATTGAAACCTTATTCTCTTAGAGGAAGTTTCAAAAGGACTATTGTATTTCAGTGATTTCCTGCTGCCTTATGTCCTTATGAAATCCCAGTCTTGACATGCTTTTCTGTAGGTCTAGACACTGTAGTATCCCAATACTGAATATTCTACCTCAAAACTTAGGAGTTTTTACAATGTTCTATGGTCTGGGCTGCCCAAAATTAAAATATGTTTTTTTTAAAAAACATTTGATGTCCATATTTTCTAGTGAGATTAACGATGACCCTGAGATGCTATGAAAACCATCTCCGTTTCACCTCAACTTCAGCACTCCACTTTAACAAATGGATTTAGATCTTTGATCTTTGGTTTACTATCCAAAAACATCAATCACTCATAATTCTAATATCAATAAAAGCTAGAACTGCTCAGCATTTAACAAAAATAAATTATTAAAATAATTTTTGAAAATATCCAGAATACTCCTGATTTCTCATCTGAATCTCAGGTAGGACTGTCAAAATATATTTTCCATTTCAAATGGCCTTTCATAAATTTGATTAGGTAAAAGTTTTAATTATCATATACTTTACTCTTTCATTTATTATACATTGAAAAACTATTTGCTTTTCATTCTAGGTAAACCTAATACTAATTTTAACTATTCCATGAATTAACCTGCAGGAGAGCTTCTTATTACAGCTAAACTGAAGGGTATATATTAGAACATATTAGAAAGCTCTCACTGAGAAATTTATAATTAAATTATAAAAACATTCTCAAGGCTTATGCAGCTGCTTGGCAAAGTGTACCTATTTACCTGCATTACAGCTAATGGAGGATTTTTAAAACTCAAATCTGATAATAGAGTTTGAATTTTGCTCAGAATGCTAAAAAATTGCACGCTACTGCTTTGTCCCCAGATAATGCAACCCTGATATCAACCTTACACAAGTGTTTCACCTACAAACTGTTTTTTCAGCCACCGTGATGCCACCACCTAACTTTGAGTTTCTTTTCCAGTTCTTAAGTCAGCTGTGGTGCAGTACTGATCCCTTCTGAATACGGATTTATCACAGTAAACACCATATAATGTTTAAAAAAATAAAAATGTATTGGCTAAGAACGTGAGCTGAGGAAGTGCAACTGGACTTCACAGCATCATCCATCTCAACTGCTTTGTGGGCAGCAGATTTCACAAAACTAAAGGTGATGAAAATTTACAATACTGGTTCTTGGTTTATATGTGAATGACATGAATATTTGATATCTTCAACTAGATCAGGTTGCTTAGAACCCTGTCCAACCTGACCTTGAATGTTTCCAGGGACGGGGCATCTACCACCTCTCTGGGCAACCAGTGCCAGCGTTTCACCACCCTCACTGTAAAAAATTTCTTCTTTCCATCTGGTCTAAATCTACCATCTTTTAGTTTCAAGCCATTACCCCCTGTCCTACTGCAACAGGCCCTGCTAAAAAGTCCCTTCCCATCTTTCCTGCAGGCCCCCTTTAAGTACTGAAAGGCGGCAATAAGATGTCTCCAGAGCCTTTTCTTCTCCATGCTGAACAACCCCAACTCTCTCAGCCTGTCCTCATGGGAGAAGTGCTCCAGCCCTCTGATCACTTTTGTGGTCCTCCTCCGGACCTGCTCCAACAGGCCCATGACTTTTCTGTGCTGAGGGCCCCAGAGCTGGATGCAGTACTCTAGGTGGGATCTCACCAGAGCCCAATAGAGGGACAGAATCACCTCCCCTGACCTGCTGGCCACACTTCTTTTGATGCAGCCCAGGATGCAGCTGGCCACTGGGCTGAGGGCCCACATTCCCGGAAGTACCCCCAAGTCCTACTCAGCAAGGCTGCTCTCAATCCCTTCATCCTCCAGCCCATATTGATACAGGGAGTTGCTCTGACCCAGGTGCAGGACCCTTGAACTTGGCCTTGTTGAACCTCTTGGGGTTCATACAAATATTCTGGTGCATAATAGTTTGCTATGCATCAAAGCCAAGTACTCAATATAGGCAAATCAACCTAATTTCTGGGCAATAAATGAAAATTAAAAAAAAAAAAAATAGAAAATACCTGTCTTCAGTAAACTCAGATATTGCCCCTGTAAATGGAGTAATGAGAGACTCTGGTACCTTAAAATACAAAGAACAAAGTGGAGTATATTGTGTTTTCAGTTTTGCCATGAATCCAGAGCAATTCCACTGCAGATTTAATCAGGGTTTACAATGTCTTAACTGACAGCAGATTTTGACCTCAAAGTGTAAGTAAAAATCTCCAAATAGAAATAATCTATTTCAGCCTGTTTACATCTTATATTTGTTGAGGCAGCTGAAATCTTTTCCTTTAAAAGAATTGTTCTTTCAAGACTATCCAAATAAACTAACCATAGTTTTGTAAAATCAGTTTAAGGCAAAATAAAAGAAGATGACACCCTATCTTACCTGACAGCTGAGAACGATGAACTACCCCAGTCCTGGAATCTAGAATACCTAACAAGCTACCTAACAAATCCCAAACAGTTTGGAAGTGCACAAAAGAATCAATACCTCCAGAAAAAAATGCTGAAATTCAATACCTTTAATATAAACCAGAAGAATCAAAGGAGCATCATACTTTTTTTTTTTTCTTTTCAAAACCACATTCATTTAGAATCAAGTTTGAAACTCGGTTGTGTAGTGGGGCCTCATATTTTTCTTGCTTTATGTTGTACCCATTTCATACTCACAAATTTTACTGAAATATTGCAGCCAGCCTGTAGGATTCGGGCAATTAAAATGTAGCAAACACAGATCAAGAGTTAAACCCAGTTACCTTTAGTATTGACTCTGAGACCAGGATTTTTATAACTCTCAGCTTTCAGTGCTGCCTCTACAACAAAGAGAAGAATGCTCACAAGTATGACTCTGAATGAAAATGAAGTGCAAAAGCTCAGAAAAACAAAGAAATATAATGCAGAAAGTCAATTCTTTACATAAAGAAGTAAAATAGACAAATCACAGAATGACAAAAATGTAGAGGATGAATAACAAAGCAACACAGAGATGTATTTTTGGCCAGATATCTTCCGAAGTGTTCACATACCCTCAGGACAAAAATCTAGTGCAAAGATAATAATAACAAACAACATTAACTTCTAGTACTACAGTTCTGTTGGAAAGCAAGGAATTAAATTGTCTGGAACTACCCCAGAGTCCAAACATTTGGCCACAGGTATTAAATAAATGCTGAAATAAAACCTCCAACAAACATGCTACCCTGGTGAAAGAAGAGTAATGCACTCAGTGAGCATCCTCCTTACCTCTCCCAGCTAGCGAAGAGAAAATATCTTCTGGAAAAGCAATAATAACAGAAAACACACATATCAACTAAGGAAAAAGCCCTTATTTGCCATGCAACCAAAAAAAAAAAAAAAGAAAAAGAAAAAGAAAAAGAAAAAGAAAAAGAAAAAGAAAAAGAAAAAGAAAAAGAAAAGACAGACACAGTAAAAAAGATCAATTACTTGATTATTGTCTCAAAACTGATATGGGAAACATCTTGAAATAGTGCACTATGTGTAGAGAAAATGAACAAATACAAATACACCCTTGAACTAAAAAAAACCCCACATTGTAATTTATCTCCTATTTACACAATATCTGACTAGCTTTGAGAATTTAGTTTTCAAGGCCCAGGTCAATATTGGATAATTAGCAATTACATGTCTCTAGGTCATATTAGTATGGTACCCTGACTTATACTGCACCACAATTACTAATTGAGTTACCCTCAGAACCTCTTTCTGAGGAGCAGACCTATTATTAGTTTAATACTCAGTATGATTTTATTGCTATTGGGGAACTAAGGCAGAGAGACTGAAAAATCCTGATCGCTTGCCCAATGCCTAATCTACTTAAATATTTTAAAATCTATGTCACCGTGCGTTTCAAACACCTCATTGGAAATACCGAAACCGCCGGTAGATTTGTCACTTTAAAACAGGTAACAAACACAACAGTGACATTATCATGTCTCAGCGCTGTATCGAATGAGATGCATCATAAACCGCTGCTCTTTTGTCATGACTATATATACAGACCCCTTCACATATACAGTTGCATATAAATAACTATAATAGAAAGTGAGCTTTCAAAAAGTGACGTCCTGGTCTGTCGTGGTACAGTGAGGAGTGGTTATGCAGACCTACCTCCAGCCCTTTCTCCATCCTCCCCGATGTCACCACCCAAGCCCCCAGATGGCACCGGCACCGCTCTCCCCTCCCAGCAGCAGCCCCCCCTGACCCCCAGCAGGAGCACCCTGGTTTCCTGGTTCCCTTCCCCTGGCCATGGGGCTGATGAGTTGGAGCAGAGGCATCCCCAGACCCCACCAGCTGCAAGTAAAACACTGCTGCCTGGTTTTTAAAGCGTCACATTGACTGTAATGGATTAATATTGGTTTCAAATTATGGAGTCTCCCAATCCTCTTCTGAATACTTTAAAATTTTATTTTTAATTCCCTAACGGTTGTTCTTTTTCCTCTTAGGGTTGTGTTTAGTTTTTTTTGTGATTGTATCTTTACTCCTTGAGACAGCACATTTATCAATATTGAGCTCCTCAGGACTGGAAGGTTGTTGTGGGTTTTTTTTTTGTCTGTTAAGTGCCAAGGATAGCAACAACATAATACTTCACATATTGAGCGTTCTACCATTTGAGCTGTAGAGTAAAACACATATTTAAAACACAGGGTAGAAGTGTGAAAAGAGCTGAGAGCTCCAAGGTCTTTGAAACACAGTGAGATTCTGCACGTAACTCCCTGCAAATCACAGGACTGAAGACTGTGATAGAGGAGAGTGTTTATCTGATGGATGCTGAACATACTCCAGCACACCGTACCAGTAAGGCGCCAAACACGTGGGATCAGGGAGTTGCTCTGGGTCTGTTTTGACATAGTACAGAAAAACTCTTCCACTAATAAAATGAAAAAAAGCATGTTGTAAATCAGAAAATGGTCACAAACCCAGGACATTTTACATGCTTAACAAAACTTGGATGAAAAGTGAGATTTTACGTTTCATTTGGAAATCCTTGATTCTGTTGGTTTAAATTAAATTCTTAATGTTACCTTAACCACTTATGCATTCATAAAAATTGGGAGGAACATCAATTTTTTTTAGACCAAGTACATTTACTTCCTCTGCTGAGCTGAATTATTTTGTACCATGAAGGACAACAATCAGTTCTAATGAGCTGCCAAGACGAGACTTCCCAACCAATCTCCGCACATGGCCTCTGGCTGGCAAGGCACCAGGAGGAGACTGCCCACACCACCAGCCTCTGCCCCGCTCCCAAAGCCCACGGGACAGGCAGCCTCGCCGGGGGACAAGTGGCACAGCACAGAGCTCATCAGGGGATAAGCCCTTTGGGTCAGCAAGGTGGCTGACTTGATGCTAAGCCAAATTTATAGGTGCCAATCTGACTGGAAGGGATATTGGAGGAAAGGGGAAGAGGGGAGGGAAGCAAAGTTCCTCTCTGGAGATGGGCAGCAAGAATGGAGGGCAGGCTGCAGTCCCAGGGCTAAGAGAACTGCTCCCCTCCGTCTCTCATGGTTTGTTCAAGCAGAAGAGGCTGGAATCATCTCCCTGGGGAGACCAAGCTCCCTCACTTCTCCCCTCCCATAGCCAAGGTTAGGGCACCATCTCCAAGCCTCTTCCATGTCCTAGGTTGGGCACTAGCACAGCCCTTCCCCTGCAGCAGAGCCAGGGCTGAGAAGGGAGGACAGCTCCATTTCCCAAGGGAATTTCCCAGGGAAACTTCACAGATCTTAAATGCTGTCCTTCTTTAAAAAAAAAAAAAAAAAAAACAAACAAACAAACAAACAAAAAACCCCAAAAAAAACCACCAAAAAAAACCAACTGAAGAGTCCTATGCTATGATATGTAATCTGAAGAGATGGAAATTATGCTGTAGCACCAACAGTGCAGCCTGGCAAAATCTTTGTAGGCTGTTAAGCAACTGGATGGAATTACTCAGCTGTCTTGCTGTCTTCCACTCCTACCTCTTTTTTTTTTTCCTCTTTCCTCACCTTGCTGGCCAGATGATTCTTTATATTTATAAAAAGCAATTACAGAAATGCTTCACAAACCCTTCTGAAAAACAAGACAATCCAAAATGTCCTTGTTTCATAAACAGTTCTTAGAAACAAATTACAGACATTGCTTGCAGACGGCTTTAGTAAGCAAAACTCAGTTACAAACCTTCAAAACAAAGCTCTAACACATGGAAGTGCAAGTTCTACAGTCGACTGGCAATTCTCCTACAACAGAAATGCAAAATATTCCACGCTGTACTGTGAACTTGATAATACTGATACGAAATTGCCCCGAGTAGTTGATATTGGCACACGAAAATAAAGCAAAGCTCAGCAAGACACATGAAATTCATGCATTTCCAATGCAATTCCAACCACTATGGCATAAATCAGCACGAGCATGTAATTCTTGGCTGTCTTGTTTGACATAAGCGAAGCAGAAATTATGTGTTGTTGCAGGTGCTTTGCAAGCAAACATGACGCCCAGCTGATTGTTAACAGACGAACTTTTTTTCAAAGGAAAACGAGCTGAAGGAAGATCTCCAAGCTGACTAATAAAAAAAAACCCCAGGTGGAAGTAGTTATGACCATCCCTGGGCTGGAGCAGCCAGAAGCTATTGCGTTATGTTAGGATGACACTGGAAACAGGCTGCTCCTACGGGAAGGAGGAGCCAGCTCCAGCAGGCTCGCGAAGCATCCCTGGGGATGGCAGCCACTTCCAGCTGGGCCAGTGGCTGGGCTGCTCAGCGTGGGCAGCTCCATTTGGCTCAGACACTCCAAATGTCTATCTCACCCTGAAAGCTACAGAACACCTGCAATTTATGCCGAGAAAACTGCAGTTTCTAGGCCCTTGAAGCCAAACTCTGAAGTTATATGAGCTATAATATTGTTAATCAAATTGATTATTTCACTTTCCAAATACAAGAGTTTCTTATACAAAGCTTCAAACATGTAAAATACCTTATAGGACTTAAAGAAGGACCCTCTCTGCCACAGGTCCCTTTTACTTATGAATACTTATGTATGTTTTACATAAAATTCAAAGCATTCAGAGCAGTCAAATAGCCCTTGCAGTGTGTAGGTTAGAGCAGCAAGGGGGGAAAAAAAGAGTCAGAAAAAAATCTGGTCTTTGCAAAGTTATCTACACTTTATAATAAAATTTAGCCATTTGATACAGAAAATTATTATGGCAAATTCAACAGATATGCTCTTCATAACAGAAAAATATATTAAAAAAAACCAACTAAAATATAAAGAGGGATCCTTGACATGCAGACCTGGGTGAATCACCTTGGTTGTTTCCCCCCCCCCTCTTTTCTGCTGCTCCTCTGAAAAACTTCTGTGTAAACCATGCGTTGCAGGTCTGCCTCCCCTAACTGCAGGCTGCTTTCAGGAGACAGCAGCATTTGAAGCTGCCAGCCCAAGGGGGAGAAAACGACAAAAAGTCTATAGAGACACAGAGGCAAGGCTGTTCCTGGATTTGGTCAGAAATCACCTCTCAGCAGTGACACACAACACCGTTCTCAGGCAAAACATGAGCAAACACGTGCATATACTTTTGACTCAGAGCAACGCCACGCTGGTTCTGTGATCCATCAGATCTTCGAAGAGAAACATGATGAGATGTGGTCGCCTCTTGCTAGGAAAAGGTCTGTAAAAAGCCTCAATTAATTAATGATGCAAACGCATGGCAACAGTGTGCTCATGATGAACTTCAGGACCAAAGTCCTATCAGACTCAGGACATATCGAAGGATGCTGTGCAGCGAACAGTTCTGCGTGGTTGTCAAAAGAAGACATGACGTTTTTTTATCCGTTCAGGTGTCCTTAACATGCTGCACTGGCCTGTGCCAGTTTCATTTAAAAGACCTACCAATACTGTGGTACATAAAAGGAGATTAAAAAAAGTGTTGCAGAACCTCAGCTGGATGTCATCTTTAATGTTACGCAACCCCCTTCTCCTGAAAAATGAGGGCGGGTTCATCAAGACCTAAGTCTTGCTGCTTGTACAACATAAAACCCTACTCTGCTCTCCTACTGACCGTCTCTAACTCTACAGAGACCCCATGCATGGAAAGAGGAGGTCACGGAGACCTTCTAGAGGACCCTCACAGTCAAACACACTCCACCAGCTCAGGCAGACTTTTCTCACAGCAGGTAGATGCTAGGAAGTCCCCTCACCCTTTCCTTCGTGCCAGCCTCTCCAAGGGGAGTGGGGGGAAGAGTTTCCAGTGAGAAATGAGAAACCGATGCCAAAGAGAAGGAGGTGAAAGCACAGAGAAGGACCAACAGCTCTCAACAGAGCAACACACGCAGAGCCATAACGTACAACCTTTCATGAAACTGAAGTGGCCTGAACGGAGCCCTGCCTGGGATGACCAGATGTCCTCACACAGAGAACACACGCAGAGCCAAAAGTATAACCTTTCATGAAACTGAAATGGCCTGAACAGAGCCCTGCCTGGGATGACCAGATGTCCTCATAACTCCAGGACAGCCTCACTTCTCCACGATTCCTCAGCAATTTGGAGGGATGTCAAGTGACAACTCCAAACCCTAGCCTCACCTATTTGTAAACATAACATCAGGACAGCCTCACTTCTCCACGATTCCTCAGCAATTTGGAGGGATGTCAAGTGACAACTCCAAACCCTAGCCTTACCTATTAGTAAATTAGGCTAAATCTGGGATTCTGCCAATAACCCCACCCAATCTGGGTCAAAAAATGGTAAGATCAGGGGTCTGAAAGATGCCACCATCCACCGAAGTCAATCTGAAGCCCCCCAGCATTGTGAACAAGATAAGGGCTCTGAAAGATGCCACCATCCACCAAAGTCAATCTGAAGCCCCCCAGCATTGTGAAAAGAGAGAGGTTCACACTGTGTTTTTAGTTAGTATTTTGTACATCTCACTTGGCAAACCAAACTTTGCCTGTGCTAACATTTTTTAGGACTCCTTATATTTCCAAGACAAATGAGAGGTTTTTTAAAACAAAAATAAAGGAAAAAAACACCCTACATCCCCAAAACCCCCACTCAAATTATTTATAATTTACCATTTGCCAAGCAGCGGCTTTAACAGGCCAGAAAAATTTTAATAAATACATTGTACAGTGTGGTTGATGTGCCTACATGTCCAATCAGCACTGCAAACAAACATAAATATCTCCAGGACTCCTTACATTTCCGAGACAAATTAGAGTTTTTTAAAACAAAAGGAAAAAAACAACCTATATCCCAAAACCCCCCACTCAAATTATTTATAATTCACCATTTGTCAAGCAGCGGCTTTAACAGTCCAGAAAAATTTTAATAAATACATTGTACAGTGTGGTTGATGTGCCTACATGTCCAATCAGCACTGCAAACAAACATAAATATCTCATTAAAATATATAAATGCATATTCCTTTGGTTTCCTATACTTTACAACTTCCAATGTCTTTCTGAAAGGCATTTTATTTTAGCAGGCAACACTCCACCACACTCTGAACAGACCTTCGCACGCTTGTGCTTCCTTGTTATTGACAAAGCTTCTGCTTTACACAGGATTTGCAATGGAATTTAAAATAAATACCTACAAAAATATTTTACTCAAGCAATCAATAGAAATACTCATTGAACAGGAAAAGGGCTTTTTTTTTTTTTTTTTTCAGCTTGTGTGCCTTTCCTTGGACGCAGTACTGCTTGTATAGACTTTTAAATTACATTGCAGGGTTCTTCACTCTGCTATTGATTGATCTGAGACTTTTGGCAAGTCATTACACCACTGTGTGGTTCTGTCTCTTCCTACCTATCCGCTGTGTCTAATTAGCCTTTAGAAACCCTTTGGGGCAGTGACTGTTTCCCACTGCCAGCTTGTAGCACCTGTCTCCGTGGGATCTGCTTTCAGTTGTCTTGATGGACTAATAATATTAACATTCATGTTTTAAGAGATTAATTTTTTTAAAGAATAAAAAGAAAAAACTAAGCAGCTGCACTGGAGAAATACCGTGCCAGTTCTATTGGGAAATGATACATATTTAGATAAATACTTTCTTTCTAAAAAGCTAGTTTAAATACCATTAAAAAAACCCTATAAAAAGACAGCACACATGATGAAAATATAATCACTATGATTGTGAAACTCAGCAATTTCCCAGGAGTTTTTTAGAACAATATCTCAAAGCCTAGCTCAGGAAACCAAAGATGAGAGGAAGTTTTACACTGTCCCGGCTTCCCTCCCCGCACTGAAATTCAGTGAGGTTGGTGAGGACACCGGCGGTAACTCCCTGTCGGGGGAGTCTGAATAAGCTCTTTTTGTAAAGGCCTTTAGGATCTGGAAGCTATTCAGAAGAGTAATATTAATGTCCAGAGGGATACATGTGAAGACTTCTGTTTTAATGCCTCAGCTGCAAATCTCTTTCCCAGCAGCATCCTCCTCACTGGCTGGCCAACAACCTGCAGACATGGAGGGAGGAATTCTGCAGCTCACTGCAGCTACCTCCTCCAGCAACTGGGGAGAAAGCTGGTTACTGCTTAATATTGACCCAAAATAACACTCTTGGATCCAAATTGGATCTGCTATGTTTCCTAAGAGAAGCTGACACTGCTCTGTTCAGATGCAGGAGGTGCTTTCTCAGGTATGCAAAAAAACAAACAAACAAAAAAAACCCCTTCAGTTTCTCCAACTTTAAGAAACATTAATTTCATTACCCTTAAAATACACGTACGAACAAGAATCCCTATCAAAGCAAAGCAGCTGTTATACTTCTGCAAGTTATATTAACTGTACACAAACCCCTACAATATTTCACACATATTTAAAGGAGACATTTTTAAATTTTATGGGTTCATCTGTTCTGAAGGGTATTTCAGTACATAAGTACCACAGGCATAACATAAAACCTCAACATAAATATGAATCCAGAAGACCTTTTAATTAGTATTTCAATTACTGACTTTTAATTAAGAAAACCCAACATCTTGGTTTTACTTTATTTTCCCAACAAAATCTCCAGTGCTGCGATGCATTCTTTCCCTGAAATCTTTTATGCTATTTTTACTGGAAAATGCCCAAATAGAGTGAGTGTTGCAAAAGCTCTTTTTACTGGCTTATCAGAAATTCCAGTAATTCTTCTAGAAGTTTACAGGGGGGAAATGTTCTTCCAAAAGTAAATGGAGCAGATAAAAAGAAAAACCTAAACTGTTCAGGAAATATATTCTCTGTATTCAGAATAACTGAGGTTTTTTGGACAGGCTTCACAAGCAGTAGCTGTGATGGAAAGACCATGAGACAACAGACCAGAGCTACCAATAATAGACTCTCCACATTAGCCATAACTGGGTATTTTCTCTTAAATCCTATTGTTCAACTTTCATCTATTTTACAGCTTCTATTACCAAGACTGAAATATTGTCAATTTGAGTACAGGTCCTGTGTTAAAATGATACAGAATATTTCCAATAACTATTACCAAGAAAGTCATTATGGCTAACTCTGAATTTAAAGCGAATACTTACTTACATTGCCATAGAAACTAGAGACTCCCAACTTGAAACTGTCATGCTAGTTGCTGTAACAAAAAGACAGCTCTTCTCCCCAAAACGTTAAAGACTTTATGCGTGAGACAACAGGCAGATGTAGCAAACCCACAAGGAAAGAGAAATGAAAAATACCGGGAAAAAAGTCAATATGAAGAACAGGAGTCCCAGCACCCCACCTAATATTGCCAAGTGCAGAGCAGGCATCTCCATAGCACTCAGCCTCAAGGAGAGTGTTGCAAAAGAACAGTGCAGTGGCTGTGCAGGAAATCTGGGGGGTAATTACACTTTACCCAACCAAAAGACATGATAACTTAAAGTGAAAAGGTTTTCACCTCCTGCCCCAGCGTGCTACAAGAGTTCAGCAGCTGCTGCCTTTCCTGCTCCACAAGGACTGCCCTTCAGTGATGGGAGCACCTAGGTCCTCTATTAGCTTATTAAGTTTGAAACACTTTGAAATATAAAATGCTGTTTCTATACAAGGACAGAGAATTAAAATATAATGGGATTAATCCTTGTTTGTACTAACGCACCACTTCGGAAGCACAGGAGAGGCTTACGTGACATTTATTAATGCAGATTTAGCACACAGAAGGACTTAGCAAGGAAATAACAAAAACTAACACAGCCACCTCATCTCATACCAGTGAAAGAACCAGCCGTGCGAATGCAACACGTTAGAAACTACTCAGTATAACTCACACAGGGTACAAATAGGACCATTCCTCAATTTTCAATCTGAGTTTGAAGTCAAGCAAACAAAAAATGTGTGTGTTGTAAGAAGTTACATGTGAAACAGATGTCCTGGAATGAAACTGATGCCCTAATTTTGTTCCCTTTTGGCTTCTGTGGCACGAGTTAGGTGTCGCTTTCTGAAATTGATATATTTTACCCGAAATATGCAGATTAATTCATGATTGCCATTAAGGAAACAAAGCTGGAAGAATTTTTATTTTATTAAAAAAAAAAAGACAAAAAAAAAACCCACCATAAAATGTGCAATTTAAGCAAACATATTCCACATTTCATTTCGACAAATGCAAGGCCAACGTGAGATACAAAGATACCAAGATTAAATAGGTAAGTAATAAAAGATGACTTGTACCTGTTTCCAGGAGGGACTTCCACTCTGGAATACTAATGCTACACTAACCCAGCTACACAAATTACTTGCTAGTATACAGTGTTGCTGTATTTTGCTCATTATATTCCTAGTATTATTTTCCAGTTGTTCTGCTATTCATAGCAAATCTATCAGCACTACTCATAACTATAAAATCGATTTCTAGTTTTTTTCTTTTTTTTTTCTGCATACTGAGGACGCAATATTTCTTCTATTCTGAGTTTTTCAACACAAACAAACTGTCTATGACTCTGCAGACAGTGACTGATCTCAATTTTGTCCTCAGTGTCTGACCTAACAGGCTTCCCAAGGAAAACTCTGGCCCCCAGTGTGATAATCTGGGGACTCTGTGAACGATTTAGTAATTTTGGATAATTCAGTGAAATGACTGCCATTGATGGCTATAGAGACTACCATATGTTGTCAAGGCTGTGTCACATATCTCCCAGACCAGGGACAATGGGAGATTGTTATACCAGGCTTGCTCCCATCAGAACAGGAATGATCTGGAACCATGGAATGCCAAAATTCTGGGTCAAAACAAGTTTCTTCATGCTTTCTGAAGTAAACTTGAGCATAGAGGGTAGAAATATCTTACTGGCAGACTAAACTAGTTGGTGCTGATGCCAATCCTGAAAGACGCACTACTGGAAAGGGTCAAGGTGAATTCCAGGGACACAGCAAGCTCTGAAAAAGATGCTTCAGTAGCAGAAAAGGTGTGGAGCTGGCAAGAAAGAAGGACATTGGCGGCAGGTAAGACTCCATGGTTTGTAAGAAAGAAAAGGTATATGGGGGAGCTCCCTGAAGGACACTGATCTGAACCAAGGACGATTCAAGAGACTCAGAAAAATGTGATACAGAAATGTAAGAAGGCATTATTTCAACTTGGCTTTTTTCTGGCAGTGGACATGGAAACTAATTCAAGAGACTCTGAAAAATGTGATATAGGAATGTAAGAAGGCATTATTTCAACTATGGCTTTTTTCTGGCAGTGGACATGGAAACTCTGTTCTGTCTGCAAACCATACAACACATGGTTTTTCTTCTTCCATTTTTACACAGTCTTCAACAACTGAACTGTAAGCCTTGCTTCCCAGGGTCGGAGGTCTGAAAAGAAAGGCGCAGAATTCACTAAAGTGTTTGTGGGCCAGCACTACTTCTGAAGGTCAATGTCCCACAGCTGGTTTGGTACCAGAGATGGGGAGGATGCAGACAGTGAGCCGGGGAGGTGAAGGTGCCGCCTCAGCAGCAAGGCACGCAGTTCTGGTGTGATGGCAATTAAACACTACTGGGTAAATCTCCATTTTCGTAGGACTGTCACACACACACAAAAGTCATCCTACACAAATATGTGTCATCCAACACAAATATGTGTTTCTCCCCCGTTTCTCAGCAGGCACCATTGTTTCACCTCACTTTGGCAAGAACTTGGGACAGAAATAGAGACACATTAAGAACAACTCGTGGTGTCAGCTAAATAAGAAGGAACACAATTTTTTCATTGGGTCAGTTGTGGGTATTTTAGAGGGCCAGCTTTACCCCAGCATAAGATTCCAATTTTGAGAAACTAAGATAGACCTAGGAAATGCATGTTCCCTGTGCTGACTTTCCCTGTGCTAGAGAATCTCCTCAGGGCTGTACACCCTCTCTTGACTAGGACAGAACATATGATTTCCAAACCAAATAATATTTTAGTTTAACAGTCTCTGAATATTTTTTCCTGCGACTCTTACATCCCACACTTTACTTTCTCCATTTTGTTCCTTGTCTTACTTTCCTTCGTCTTGATTTTATGCATTGTGGAACTAATCAAAGATATTCAGGAGAAACGTCTGAAGCTGATATGCAGAGTGAAACAGCATTATTCATATATTACTAATCATAACCTATATATGAATGAGAAGACACCTGGAAGTGCTACGTTGACAGCAACGTACCTTTTGATTAAGCTCTCTGGATCCTAGCAATCTGCATGTCCTGACTGAGAGTTCAGAAAGAACGCATTTCTGGTTCATTTACACACTGTAAAAAGGGTAAATACGTGGCAGATATAAACAAACAGCAGCCTTCTGTCAACTAAGCTTCTAGTGAAGAGTCCAAATTACAGACAGGAGGTTTGAATAAATTAGAATTTTTAGGCTAGTATTAAAAGAGCATTCAAACCATAAGTACTCTTTAGAGATTATCAATTACCAATGAGAATTTTTGTCCAGTTTAGGAATGCGAGATAAACTTCCTTTTGGTTAAAGCCCTTCACTCTGCTCCTTTGCTCTTGCTTCTCTGGGGTATTGCAGTTTCCACTGTGGTAACTTCAGCCTACAGTGAGAAAGCCATACAAATGGCAAGCAAAATTATTACACCTTGGGTAGATTTCCATGAGGCTGAAAGAAAGCGTAATAAATTGTAATAGATTAGGCGTGCTGAAGAGATAGTGTTGTGATCACAGCCAGTGTGATTTTAGAAAATTCAGTTAAGAGCAGCATTGTAATGACATTCAGCAACAAAAACCAAAGGCAGGCACTTTGCTACTGAAATCAATACCTTGAAACTCTGCACTCTAGACTGCACCTGCTTGGCTAGGCACCTAGTCAATCTTATTCCAAAGTTTATGATGATATTACTTGCTTCTGCAGAATACCATGCCATACGGCACATTGCTTGGCCATAAGAGTGAATGGGTTCATTGTAAATATCTCATACATATGCATCAAAACTTGTATGAAAAATATTCTACATTAGTACTGTAGCCCATAAATATAATGACATATTCTATTACTGTGTAGCAATACTACATGAAGTCTTACACATTCTCAACCTACAGATAAAAAGTCCTACCCATAACTCTCAAAAAAAATTATTCAGATGTATATGCATACTCATATATTTATAAACACATAGTACACATATGGAAGAAAAAAAATTACTTCCAGTATGTTAACACAGTCGAGCAATAGCACTATGTTCTTCGACCCTTGCCTTGATGGTCTCCAGCAAAAAGTTTCCTTTTTTTTTTTCATTTGTTTATACCACTATGAGGAAGAAAAGAACAAGAAACATCTGCTTCTACAACTACTGCAGTGCCTTCCTGTCCGTCACCCTTTCTAAATCACAGTTACAACCACCTCCTCACATAAATCCCTTCTGAAGGAGCACTTTTTCCATGTATACGCCATTTCTTGTATACAAAAAATGTAGATTAATAATTTATCAACTCTTTCATGTCATGAAAGGAGCTCCTCATCTATAAAGAGCAAGGAGAAGATCAGGAACACTGAAAGCAAAAGCACAGAATCCATATCTTGCATGAAATGCTGAATTCATTCTGGTTGAGGTTATAGGATGCATAAAATAAGTCAGACGCAATTTTACCCCCTCATACCAGTACTTTCCTTTGATGTCAACAGTATCAACAGATGGACAAGTGTTAGTGTGAGATGAACTTTACCATATGTGACTCAACAGAACTAAGCAGAGCACTCTCAATTATTTCATTTCTTCAAGGAAATGATGCACTAACAAAGTCATGGCCCCATCCTTTAATGACATATTTGTAATTTTCAGAGAAGGAAAAAGACTGATGAATATAATTCTACTGCCAGTGAACACACAGAGTTCCTGACATGAAACATCACAATCTCTCTGGAGGAGCTGAAGAATAAATCAACAGCTACATGAGTCAGAAGTCAGCTTCAATGGTCTTTAAATTAAGATGGACAACCATAAGAATGACATAAAGTAATGGTAAAAAGAGAACTCTGAATTTAATTTCTAGAGTTAGTAAAATCCTAAGAAGCAAAAGTTAGGAAAAAGGACTAGGTCTGAAATACAGTTTATCTTCAAATATCTTTGCATTATATATCAGAAGTACAACCATGCAGGTTTTCATTGGGTTTGGTTTTTCAAGACACGTGAATATTCTTTTGATTTGGGAAAATCATGCAGATTTCTACTGTAAAATATTGCTGTTTATATTAGTGAAGAAAATTTTATCCAACATTCCTATCTTGGAAGATAGTATCTATCAATACCCAGTAAGGAAAAACACAAGAAGACAATCTGTATGCACAGAGTATTTTAATGAACTAAGAAGAGAATTCTTGATGGATTTAAATAACCAAAGAAATTTCTTTAAAAAATAAGTTTACATAGGAAAATGTGTATGAAGAAGTCTGTAGGAAAATAGTAACATTCTAACCACATGTAAGTATCTGACACGATACTTACATGTGGAAAGCAAAACTTTGGAAAACCAAAACATTCCCATACTTCCCCATCGAAAGTCTTGTCACAGACTTTTAACGAAAAAAAAAGTTTATCGCAATCCAGGTTTTAATTGCAAAATCCATGGATGAACTCATTAAGGAAAAAAAAAAGAAGACAAAAAAAACCAAACAAGAAACCCCAACCACAACAAGGCTATTAAATCCCAGAACCACAAATCCCTGGGTGCTAGGACAGTCCTGTCCTGTCCCTTTATTCTTCACTGGGAAACTGCTGTCGCCACTACCTGAAATAGGATGTGGAGGATGTGGACCTGCACTCTGCCCAAACAGCCACTTTTGTATTGATCCTAGTGAGGGTCATAGAATCAATCATAGAATGGTCAGAATTGGAAGGGACCTTAAAGATCATCGAGTTCCACCACCCTGCCATGGGCAGGGACACCTCCCACTAGAACAGGTTGCTCAAAGCCCCATCCAGCCTGACCTTGAACACTTCCAGGGATGGGGCAGCCACAACTTCCCTGGGCAACCTGTTCCAGTGTCTCACCACCCTCACAGGAAAGAATTTTGTCCAATATCTAATCTAAATCTCCTCTCTTTCAGTTTAAAACCACTACCCCTCGTCCTATCGCTACACTTTCTGATAAAGGTCCAAATCTTCTGACTGGGAAAGCACTTGCAAATATGCCCAAGTCCATCTGTAGTCAACAGAACATTTCATCACATGCTTACTGTTAAGAAAATGATTAGACTGCGAAAGTAAAACTGGTTTTAAGTCCCTGCTTACATTATGTGTCCTAAATACCTTTTTTGCATAAGGAGCTAAAGGATTATGGGCTGAAGCCTAAAGTCTGGCGATTTAGTCAGATCAGAGACATTAGAAAGTGTCAACATAAAGTACCAATTCAACTACTAGTTTCATATGGTCATACAACTACAGACTTCTAAAAGTAAATTAAATTGCTTAAGTAGTCAGATCACTTGATAACTTAGTATGTCCAAACCATTTTCCTTGAGGAAGAGATGTGTGAGGCAGCAGCTCCAGGACAAAATCTGCTGCAATGCTCCTGACTTCTGAAATCCATGTTTTCAGACCATTCGTTGAGACTCTGGTGAGTGCATCTGTGGAAGTTTGTAACTCCATGCAAACTAAAAAAGATCCTGGCTCATGCAGTAGAACTGAGTGGGCTGTTGCTGCAACCCTTCAAACTAAAACCAAAGCTGTACTGGAGGCTGTGTACCTCGTGGACCTGTGTCGCCTACTGATGGGAACTGCTGGAGAAAGATGCTGTGGATCTGAGACAGCAGTGATGAACAGAGAGTGGAACTGGAGACAACATTGCTCCTCACATGACTCTTCCCCGTGTGATTACTTATCCAAATTAGGATGCCTTTCCTTAGCACATTGCTACTTTTACAACTATGCATCTGTGCATCTGTGGGAAGAAGATAGTACTTAATCTAAAATGTTCTGCATGTAAAAACAATCACATTGAAATTGAGAAGTATTTCTTTCAGAAACAGTAAGGCTCTTCTCTTCACCAGAGTGAGTGGAAGGTCAGAATGCCTAACATTTGCAAAATACGCCCAACTGATTTGACTGCTGTACAAAATTCTCCCACTGAAAGGGCAGATATTCAAAAACCCATAGGACTTTACAGAAGAAATCCTGTTGTCTTCATTTGATGTCAAGGACAGGTTTGCCATTGGCTTCATCTGGGCCAAGATTTCACCCCATGTATCTTAAGAGAATCCCTGTGATTCTGCCAACAGTAGCACAGTAAGTGGCTTGCAAAAAAACCTAACAAAAAATCAAACAGGAAATAGTCTCCAAGGAATAGTTCTCCGTGAACCTTCACAAATAGGATTGAAAAACAGCAATAATAATGTTTTTTTCCAATCTTTTCTCCCCATGCAAAGCCAGGCAATAATTTCCTATATTAAAACCTTATTTATTGGGTGTCATATTTAGGAGAGTTCTATGTCGGATCATATCATGGAACTGCTAATTAGTTTCTCATGACGTTTACTCCTCCTGATTATATACAGCAACTTCTACATTATATGATTGTTTTTTTCTAAGTTAGTATTTTTAGCTCAAGATATTCAGCTAACACAAAACAGCAATATCCCATTGGGCTTTTTTTAAAGAGATATTTCACCTTGTAATGTGATAAAAGATAAAGTATTTCATTATTTCAAAGAGGGGGGTGTTTAATCAAACACAACATAATGAAAAATCATGAAAGCACCTTTATTTTCCTTACTTCAAAACAGCTGATTCCTGTAAACTGATTTAGCCATTCCCTGATTTCATCTAGAAGTAAACTGTCACTGCTCAATTATCAAAACTTTCAAACAAGAGAAATACTCACAGTCTCTTAAACATCACATTATAAATAGTCATGTCCTACCTCCACATTTCTCTCTCTGACTTCATTCCTAGGCAGCACTGAAGAAGCAGCTACAGTCACATGGTGCATTCAAGGTCATGCTATTCTAATTTAGAGAGATATCATTGATAAATTATGCGGAAACAATGATAATGGAGACATTAACCTTGTTCCAGCACACTAAAGGTGTTTTGTAATTAAAAGGCGAACAAAAGTTAGAAAAACATGTAAAGATTTTACTGCCATGCTTTTTCTCTCCTACACATTGCTGCAAAGTACTGTTGGGGAATAGTAATTTGTTCCTGTGAGTAACGTAGATGCCTGCTGTCTGCGCTTTGTAACCAGGGGGTGCACAGATTAGGCTGAATTACACTGAAGGAGGTAAAATACACAAACCGTTGAGCTTTTTTTTTTTTTTAAATAGGAACTTGAATCCAGAAGGCCTCTCCCTTTGGCGAAGTAAAGGATGCTGGAGCAGAAGAAAGATCATTCCAGCCAGGAAGTCTCTCTCAGTCCAAGAATCTATACAGAACTGTCACTTCCAAACACGCAGTCATCTGGCCAGTGCTTTGAGGACTTGCATCAAAAGTGTAGAGTGATAACATACTAAAGTGAAACTCCTCAGAGATATACAGATATATATATGAAAACTAGGTGGAATTTAGAATTCATCCTCTATGTCACATTCAAGAACCTTGCAGTAATCTACAGACTAAAAGCCTGACTAATGTCCCTAATTCTTGTATGACAGATATCTTTATTGAGAGTGCACACATTAATGAATCACTGGTGATTGCTTTGACTTAAAGAGAAATATTAGAAAAACAATGAAGAGGTGGGACAGAGACTGTTTCACATAGTAAATGAACGTAACCTGAAATTGGCATTACTGCAAAGCATAGAAAAAAGTAAGAATTTAAATAACAGGCAGTATACCCTTATCTTCTTGACACTTCCATTGCTGCTTCTTTTTGAATCCCATCACAGTAAGACCACTGACATTAAAATTATTGATAAAGAGAGGAAACTACAGAGCAGGTTTCCTGGAGTTCAGGTGCCCAGAGATGACACTATACTGCAAGACAGAATCCATTATACTCCTTTCTAATCTTCACTCATCACATAAACTTTTGTGTCTCCCTGCATTGCCTGACTATCAAGATACAATCTACAACATATTGCACAACTTACCCAAAAGGACAAATAGAAAAATCCCAGATCATATCTTTATTTAGAGGTTTGACCTTATGTAGATTGCTGAATGCATCATAAAGTACATGCTGGAGGCCTGAGTGAAAGTCAAATTCTTTCTACTGATTCTGCTGTGTTTGGGAAAACTTATAATTGGTATCTCTTTCAAGCATTCAGTAATGTAGCGCAAATTCCACTTTAAACAATAAACCGCCAGTTACAATGAGGAAGTTAAATGACAAAATGATACCAAATGTCAGAGGACCTCTCCTGTGTGTCCTCTGAGCAAAGGCTGCCGGCTACAGCCCCAGAGCTCAGCCGTCCCTGACGCACGGCATCAGAAAGTCTTCCCCCTGCAGAAATCCCCAAGTTTTCAATGGCTGAGCTTACTGCCCGCCCGAAACGCCGGCTTTAGCAGAAGGCGTCCAGCTGCTGCACCATCCATGTCCAAGGAGCACCTACAGGCTGGGTCCCCAGGGCAGCTCCCAGCTCCCGAGATGCTGCCGGGGCAGCAGCACCCTCCTCCCAAGCCTTCTGCTGCAGACAGCCCAACTCGGCACGGTTTACAAGAGGGCAGAAACAAACATGTAACCAGCATCTGTGGCGTCTCCGTTGACTTTCCTAGAAACGCGTTAACCTATTACAGTCCTTCAAAAATAAATACGAGAAACGAGAGGAGGGGCAAAAAAGTAGACCGCTCTCTCCCGAAAGTTTCTTTCTGCCTCTCCCTCCCACTTCTTCTGGGCTCCCCGCTCCCTAGGATTGAGGCGATCGTTTTCACCAGGGATCAAATGAATGACTTTTCCGCTAATGACACTTAAGAGATGCTCGAGCCGCCCTTAACGCCACCGGGCTCCCGGCGGCCGGCCAGCCCCTCTTGTCCCCACGTCCGGAGCGAAGCCCAGCCAAGGGCAAGCCCCGCTCCTCCGGCCCCACCGGCAGCTCCGGCGGCCGGTACCGGTGGCGGTGGGGCGGGCGGCGGATGGGGACGGGGATGGGGACCGGGGATGAGGGATGGGGGGGGTGATGCTGCCGCCCCGCCGCCCCCTCCCGCGGCATGGCGAAGCGCTGTCACTGACGCACATTTAATTCGCCCGGCTGCGGGCACGGCACCGCGCCGCTCGCATCCTCCCCCCGCACCACGGCGGCGGCGGCGGGGAGGGGGGCGGCTCCGGCGCAGAATTAGGGGGGAAAGTCA